>NC_092233.1:12822741-12930241 GCF_036320965.1 Panulirus ornatus | reverse complement strand
ATCACTGCCCTCACCCCTGGGGTAGCCATCACTGCCTTCACCCCCTGGGGTAGCCATCACTTCCCTCACCCCCTGGGGTTGCCATCACTTCCCTCACCCCATATCCTGTGCCACCACCACTACCTTGACAACCCCTGCCAGCACATTTGATCACGCCACAGGCCCTCACTCCGTGACCTACTGCCAACGCCTGTGACACGCCACAGGTTGTCACCGTGACCTACTGCCAACACATCTGACGTGCCACCGGACCAGAACCTGACACGCTACTCTTCTGCCACCTGACGTGCCACCACAGTCGTATAGGAGAGGCCACCAGCCATGTTTGCCGCCCATAACCCGCAAATTGACACCTGACACGTTCTTTCCCCAAGGCTCAGATATCCACACAGCAGATGTCTGGAATGTATATAATGATTTCCTAGAATATATATATATATATATATATATATATATATATATATATATATATATATATATATATATATATATATATTTATATATATATATATATATATATATATATATATATATATATATATATATATATATATATATACATATATATACATATATATATATATATATATATATATATATATATATATATATATATATATATATATATATATATATGTATATATATATATATATATATATATATATATATATATATATATATATATATATATATATATATATATATATATTCTTTTCTTTCTTTCATACTATTCGCCATTTCCCGCGTTAGCGAAGTAGCGTTAAGAACAGAGGACTGGGCCTTTGAGGGAATATCCTCACCTGGCCCCCTTCTCTGTTCTTTCTTTTTTGGGGGAAAAAAAGGTGAATTTGCAAGAATGTGAGAAATCAGGATGTTGGGAGTAAATGTCAATAAAAGCGAGCTTATTACGTTCAGCAGGATTGAGGGACAATTTAGTTGGGGTGTGAGTTTAAAAGTGAAGCATTTTATTTACCTCGGAGTGGACATGGAGGCGGGAGTGAGGGGGGGGAAGATTATAAAAGTGCTGAAGAATGTGTGGAAAGAGAGATCGTTATCTGCGAGGGTAAGAATAGGTATGCTTGAAGGTATAGTAATTCCAAAGATGTCAAACATAGCAGAGATATCAGTACGAATCAAAAATGTTGGTTTATGTAGATAATATAACTTTATAAGTGTAGGAAATTGTAAACATGTCTACCTAGACTGTAGATTAACCTGAGTTTGTCGCTTGAGAGAGGTGAGGTAGGCGAGGATGACCTGTGTCTTTATCCTTTTCCATGTAGCGTGGTATCGCCGTGAACTAACGAAGAATCGCCTCTGAGCCATCGAGGAGGAAGAGCACTCCTCGCTTGGCACCTTCTTCTCTTCCTAGACACACAAAAACAAAGTTCTGATAATCAGCTACACTGCTTAATAGCTACTGGTAAAAAAAAAAAAACTGTACACGCTTAGTGTCTTATTGCTCAACACATACAACCATAACAAAAGTCAAGGACTGAGTATGACTCATATGTTTCTGAGACTTCATATCCGACTCTGAATGATTTTTCATTTTCTTTCCTCCTTTTCAGAGGGTGAACCCACCAATGCAGCAACTGGTTACCGAAACAGATGATTGGTATGAAGCAATCAAGGGGGTGAGTAGTAATAATACCTTCGGTGAAACGTTTCTTTGTTCAGTAATACTTTCATAATACACTTAGACAAAGTACCAGAACGCCATGTATATACCGTACCAAATATCTTTGGCTGGCTTATATATTCAGTGTGATTGTAGGTTTGTGTAAGACTATGTGGATAATCCAAAAAAGGGGAGAAGTGGTAGGTAAGTGATTTATGTGAATGGGGAGAGATGGGAGGAGATGAGTTGGAACAAAGGAAAGTGTTGGAATGCGTTTGAAAGACAAGTGAGGACGTTAGTATGGAATGGAAAACGTCTTAGCTGATTCGTTAGTTGTTTATGAGCTTCGTGGAAACCAAAGCGTCATGCTGTTGGCTGATTGCTCACCGATAGATAATCAAAAGAAAGATGGTCGACTTCCCCTATTTTTCCCGAGATGATATGGGTTCTCCTTAGCCTAAACAGACTACGGTGTTCACAGTGGTGCTTTAGGGAAAGAGGGTAACTATGTTTGATGTCTATAAAGACAGTAGGCGTGGGTACGGTACACAAAGTTAGATCCGCGAGAGCGGAGAGCCTCTGTGGGAGGCGAGAGAACAGTTCATACTGTTCGTACTGTTCTCTCACGCCTGTTGTGTACCATCGTTCACTGAGGTGTTAAAGTCATCTCGTTTCCTGGAGTTTACGTTTAGCCAGTCAGTCTTCTTGTTTATACACTTCCTGAGTTTGGAAGTGTTTCCAGCAGAAGATGAAAGAGGAATTTTGCACACACTGTGCTGACTGACTCACGGGCTTAGTGTGGTATTTTAGATACGTAATACCGCCAAGATTTATCCATGTATTCTTTCGAAAGTTTTTTTTTTTTCCACACATTTTGAAAATACGCCTCGTAACTGTCTTTAATACCCCCCCCCCCTACCCCCCCCCCCCACATATTTATTTCTGCCTCGTTCTCACATATTGTAAGCGATATTTCTGGTACCCACATATATCGCAATTATCTTCTGCTGTTATATATATATATATATATATATATATATATATATATATATATATATATATATATATATATATATATATATATATAGCATGACAGCTAGAGACTGAGTGTGAACGAATGAGGCCTTTGTTGTCTTTTCCTAGCGCTACCTCGCACACATGAGGGGGGAGGGGGATGGTATTCCATGTGTGGCGAGGTGGCGATGGGAATGAATAAAGGCAGACAGTGTGAATTGTGTGCATGGGTATATATGTATGTGTCTGTGTGTGTATATATATATGTGTACTTTGAGATGTATAGGTATGTATATTTGCGTGTGTGGACGTGTGTGTATATACATGTGTATGGGGGTGGGTTGGGCCATTTCTTTCGTCTGTTTCCTTGCGCTACCTCGCAAACGCGGGAGACAGCGACAAAGCAAAATATATATATATATATATATATATATATATATATATATATATATATATATATATATATATATATATATATATATATACACGCACACTAGGGGCTTCCTATTTAGCCGGGAACAACAAATGATATCGAAAGACTATTTGCCGGGAAAAAATGCTGATTGGCTGACACGATCAAGCTCCGCTGTTGGCGTTTGTTGCCAAAAAAAAAAAAAAGGCAGTCACGTTTGTAAGTGAAAAAGTTACCCTGTTTTTGTCAGTATCCAGATTACCAGTATGATTTATCCTAATGCTATATATATATATATATATATATATATATATATATATATATATATATTTCTCTTTTTTTTCTCGATAATTTGTAGTTTGTGAACGCTAAACCAAACAAAATGAAATAGTTTCCATATTTAAGTGATCCTATAAGTCCCATAGTTAGGTAATCCTATAAGTCCTATAGTTATGTGATCCCATAAGTCCTATAGTTACGTGATCCCATAAGTCCTATAGTTACGTGATCCCGTAAGTCCCATAGCTACGTGATCCCACATGCCCCCGTGTCTCAGGGGCGGGAGCAGCTCTGCCACATACAAGGCAGCGGCGGCAGCAGAGACACAAGGCGGCAGCAACAGCTCAGCCACAAGCGAGCAGGAGCAGCAGGGCCACAAGTCAACAGCTGCACCACCACCATGGCCACAAGCCAGCAGTTAGCAGCAGAGAGGCTTCAGACCTGCAGCATCCATCTTCCATGGTCTGTGGACGAATGCCTTGATCCTTGGTTGACAAGCGTAACACAGACTCACTCCAGTGCTGTCAGCTCTCATCACGCGATAGCCCCTCTAGCTACGTAAGATTACATTACAGCGAATCCCTAGTGATGTGAGTTCATATCAGTACAAGCCACGTCACAGTGCCTATACAAGATATAGTGGAAGATCACGTCATAGTATCTATACAAGATATAATGGAAGACCACGTCATAGTATCTATACAAGATATAATGGAAGACCACGGCATAGTATCTATACAAGATATAATGGAAGACCACGTCATAGTATCTATACAAGATATAATGGAAGACCACGTCATAGTATCTATACAAGATATAGTGGAAGACCACGTCATAGTATCTATACAAGATATGATAGAAGACCACGGCATAGTATCTATACAAGATATAGTGGAAGACCACGTCATAGTATCTATACAAGGTATAGTGGAAGACCACGTCATAGTATCTATCTTGTATAGATACTTTACAAGATATAGGGAAGGACCACGCCACGCTATCTATACAAGATATAGAGGAAGATTCAAGCGGTGAAAGTTATTATTTATCTATGGCCATGTTACGTTTCGGCCGCTCGAAGCGTTTGGTGGAGCATTCACAAGGGTCTCTTATGATCCTGACCGAGCAGACCATTCCTCAGGATGAAGCCAACAACTTCAAATATTGTACAGGGATTTACTATAGCAGACTATTCAGCTCTGCTGTGTTGCTCTGTCTGTTCATCTGCAGATTGCATCCGCTGAAAAGATTGAAAAGTTTAAAGAGTCAATGAGTGATTAAGACTGAACGTTGATGGCTAAACATGTAAGGTGATTCTTCGTACTTTCATCTGTGAAATATAGTGCGGTGATTTTAAGGTTAAAAGAGTCGAACACTGACGTTCGTGTGGCTGCAATCGGGGGTGGGTGCCATACAAAGGCAGTGTTTTGCCTCCCGTCAAGCTCAGGGATGATACATACACGTTTTCCACGAAGTTTACAAGACATGATACATGAGTGTGGGGTACGGGCCATGTATGTACACAGTAGGTCCACAGCAGATGTGTTTTTCTGTGTAATTGAGACTACTGTTTCATCGCGCGTGCGTAGGAGGAGGTTCTTGTATGTGAGCTTAACCTTTTTATCCTCCTTTCTCCTTCTTGATGGCATAAATATCAACGTAGATTTTTGTTCTTTAAGTATAGATTTAGTTCCACAAGTAGATCACTTTCTTCTGAAGCGATTTTGTGTGTGTGTGTGTGTGTGTGTGTGTGTGTGTGTGTGTGTGTGTGTGTAAAGTTCTTTCTGCAGACGTGAACGCGATCGGCGTGTTCGTCAGGGTAACCTGCCGTTGCTCCGTTCCTGTCATTCTAGCGAAACAACACACAACTTTTGAGTTGATCGTCCACTAGCCGTCGCGAGCAGCGTCTCTCTTAACATGAGTCTTGACGGGGCTGAGGCCACACTCACCATCATTAGGTTGTGGCACAGTGTTTACTGACACAAGACCCCTGATGATTCATGCAAATCAATCAGCATTCGTTCGATATCATTTTTTTTTTCTTAAAGTTGCTTCTGTGTTATATATGATAACTTTGATACACCGACGCCAACTGTATATATGCGTACGAAGCTACAAAACCTGAGGTTCCTGCTAAGCGAGGGGAGAGAGACATGGTTATCATGGAACTGCCTGCTCCGACCACCTCATTCTTAGTCAGTGTTCGTTTCGCGTACGAACTGTCCGGTAGCTCATTAAATACGGACACCCATGAGGTTGGTCTACGTTTCGAAGAAATGGTAAAACTCTCAGGTACCTCCACGATGCGAAATCGCTCAGCGTCTTACTGAAAGCTGTGGAATTTGCTCGGGTCAAACATCGGGGACAAGTTGCTGGCGATGAGTAATGCACGACGTAGCCTGTTTGTGGTGTATGTGTTTGTGTGTGTGTGTGTGTGTGTGTGTGTGTGTGTGTGTGTGTGTGTGTGTGTGTATGCTTGCAGCTGTCTGGCGGGGGTCTGTCTACACAGCTCCGTGGTTTCTGTGTTCCTGCTGCGAATTTCTGATCTCGGAATTTCCGGATAGCATCCGTTGCCGTCACCAGAAACCCCTTCCTCAAGTCGTCCAAATCAGTAACTCGATATCATCAAGGGGAAGTCTGATGAAGTTGAGGGAACACCTGTATAACCGGCCAGATTTAGTTAGTTCGATCACTAGAAATTTAATCTGTATAACTGGCCAAATCTAGTTAGTTCGATCACTAGAAATTTAATCAAGATATTATAATGAGTCAACATGATCGAGATGTAATTCGTTTTAAGAAGAGAAATAGACATGGGATATTTCAGTAGCACTCAAGTGCCTGTTCAGGATAGTGTATCGTCCTCTGTTGTGTGGTATCTTGATGAACACTGACCAGTAAGGTACAAGATATGTAGACCTACTGTGTGGCAACAGTGTGTGTGTGTGAAGAATGGTAGCCCTGGTGATACTTGAGTTGATGCTTTTCCTGTAGACATGGGAAATGGAAAGTATATACATGTATATATATATATATATATATATATATATATATATATATATATATATATATATATATGTATATATATATATATATATATATATATATATATATATATATATATATATATATATATATATATATATATATATATATATTGGAAAGGAAATTTTATATCAACTGACTGTTATATTTCTCTATTGTGTTTCCCCTGATGATGTGATTATTACACGAAAGTGCACTTGGGAACTTTTCGTGTTTCATTTTCCCCGTGGACTCATAGGAATATATATATATATATATATATATATATATATATATATATATATATATATATATATATATATATATATATATATATATATGTATATATATAAACTGACCGCAACATGTAAACTAATGGAAATAATCAGTGATAAACGGGCTAATCATGTGTTACAGTAAGAGACAATTATGCCGTCACCAAAGTAGCAGCTTGGTAATGGATGGTTGGCTATAATGGGCTTCATATTATCAATTCAGATGACATACGTCGTACATTTGCATTGTAATTCATGCAAAGTATGTTGTTATGCATAATCTATCCACAGAGGTCGTTGATCGTTTCGGGTGTTTAATATACAGTCGTTATGTTGTGTGAAAGGCCTTAATATTGTCCTTGATGTCCGTTATAATTCTTCATAATAACACTGTAATAATGTTAGAATATTGCCCGGGATATTACCCTAAGAGATATGTGTGTAATGGTGAAAATTTAATAGAGTAATATCATTTAATCTCGAATGCCGTTCTGGATATTTTTATTCTTTTGCCTCTCACACTTTGGTCAGTGCATCATATAACTACACGAGTGAACAGTTCTCGAGATGATGATAACACTATTGTTCTATCTTAGCGATAAGGCTTTGAGCATATTCTGGCCCCATCTATCGTATTGAGTTTAAGAAAATACAGAAAATGCCAGTCTAAGCTTTTCCTCTTCGATATAATTGGGTTTAATGAGTTCTTATACTATAACTGGGGTCGTCTCTTCTTCAAGTCTGTCACTAAATCTATTTCGTAAAAAACTAAAGAAAAATATGACAGACGACGTTTTATTCACCCAGTGTTACGTTCCGTTATGAATAAATTCACATGACAGAGCTAATGATACTGGACTCATATGCATATAAGATTTCAGTTTCGTGTATTACCTTTTTAAGATCCTAGAAAATTTTATGCTTTTATCTGTTAAGTTACCGTACGTTTCTTATCTCCGCATATTACGTATTCTCTCTCTCTCTCTCTCTCTCTCTCTCTCTCTCTCTCTCTCTCTCTCTCTCTCTCTCTCTCTCTCTCTCTCTCTCTTTCTCTCTCTCTTTCTCTTTCTCTCTCTCTCTCTCTCTCTCTCTCTCTCTCTCTCTCTCTCTCTCTCTCTCTCTCTCTCTCTCTCTCTCTCTCTCTCAAGTACCCTGAGGGTTAGTGGTTTGCTACGCAATGAGCCACCTAAGTGGTTGTCAAGTTCCCCTCCCTCCTCCTCCTCCTCCGTGTCCCAAGCTGCTGTCTTTTTTCTTCCTTCTTCACATGCCAGTGAGTTTCCTGGCATTCAGTCCACAAGCAGACACACACACACGTACGCACTCCACCTCACGCCGCCACGACCAGCATGACTCTTCATTCCAACTCTAAGTCTCACCTTTTTGGACAAAGGATCTCGACGTAGGTACTCATACGTATTCCATGTCCGTGGGCAGTACGCGCCGGCCTTGCCAGTTTTGAGTCTCGTTTTCGGAACACTGATCTCTCTCTCTCTCTCTCTCTCTCTCTCTCTCTCTCTCTCTCTCTCTCTCTCTCTCTCTCTCTCTCTCTCTCTCTCTCTCCTCCAGACGTTTGGTATATCATGATTCGGGAACACACGGTTCTGCACTCGGCCTTTCAGGAGGAGAATTATTCCAGGCATCTGCTGCAGCTGGGAATGACTTTTCGAGCGACTTCCGTTTTAATTCGTGTATAAATACCCGAAATAATATAGGTCGCTCACCAAAGAATTTTATTAAGGTGATTCTTTGCGAAGGCGTTGATAAAACTCGCATGGCTTTCCCAAGCTTTCGTTTAAAATCGTTTTGCAAGAGAGAAATGAAAGAATAAACCTCTTCATTTCAGCAATGACAATATTTTGTTATAAGTTTATATATATATACATATATATATATATATATATATATATATATATATATATATATATATATATATATATATATATATATAAACTCTACCATGTACTGTCGCATGAAATCGATGCAAATCACTCACCTCAACGCATCACAGGACTCGAACCTGGGCTAAGTACCCATCAATCGTGGAGCGATTGTTGAGTATTTGACCCGGTGTTCGAATCCCCGAGCGCATAGAAGGTATTGCATCGGTCTCACGTGACGGTACATGGCATCAATTTTCAATGCATGAACTCACGACTCCTTGTACCCTTCAACAGTCCTTTGTTTCGAAGCTCCTTACCACCAGAGCCTCCCTGATAATCTTACTGACCTCACACCTTAAACCCTTCCCCTTACCACCACCACACCCATCACTGCTTGTACCTTCCTAAACTCGTAATTCCACTTAAATCCTCACCTTTTCACTGTCCTTTCGCTTGCACCCCAGTCGCTACCTGCATGTCCTCATAAACCCTTAATGCTTGCACTCGCTAACACTCATCACTCTTCGCGTGTCCCAGTAACCTTCATCACTCGTATCTACTCGCTGGTCTCACTACTCGTCGGTCCCCCTCACCCTTCGCTTCTCGTAAGTCCTCCCAACCCTCACTCTCCGTACATCCACTCATTTCTGACATAAACGCATGTCTCCTCATCCCCACACTCTTCGTGTGTTCAAGCGCTCCTCACCACTCGCAGGTCCTCACACCATACACCCTCTTCTCAGGCCCTTCACCACTACATCCCTCAATAATCTTACTTCCGTTCATCCCCTACTATTGGCGTGTCCTCACGCCCCTTACCACTTGGCTGTCTCAGTACCTCTAGCTACTCTACCAACCTCCCCATCCGTGTGTCCTTGTATCCCATGCTATGCGAACGAGCCTAAAAACCTTAATTCTTCTTACGTTCCCGCAGCTCTCATTAATCATATATGCTTCGACATTTCTCGTATCTCATGTGTCCACTAAGCTTTACCGTTCGTGTGACCTTATACCCTTCACTGCTCTCACGTCCACGTTTCAGTGATTTCCATTACGAGACAACGACCTTCCTTACTTCAGATGACCGCTCATAACTCGTTCCTCCTTTCATTTCTGGTTGATCATACATCATCGCACCCTGTGTCACTTGTACACTCATCACTCTTCATGCGGACTACCACGACTCTTTCATCCCCACACATCTCATCACGCGACCTCTCATGCATTCCTCACTTCTTCATTCCTGTACCCCCTCGCCACTCACAAACGTCCCCCATACCACTCAGTACTCATACGTTCCCATACATTCCCATGCCCATTCTTATCTCGACGCGCCAGTAACCATGTTCCTCGCTCCCCTCCGTCTCTAAACCCAGCGTTCCGTCTCTGCATACATTATAACATCTGCACACCCCTCTGTATCCCCAGGTCTAGTACTATATTCAACTCTATCTCGCTCGGCCCCTTGACAGGTCCCTCGCTCCATCTCCTCACCCCTGCTTACGATCCCGCACCCTTCCACAGCTCCCATCACTCCTGCTGTATTCCCCTGTCGCAGATTACTGCCTACTGGATTTCAGTACTGCCCCCTCACCTCGTGCCCTCTCTTAGAACAATGTTCTTAGTTCCCCTCGTTACTATTCCTCACCCCTTCCCTACCCCTTGCTAACTCGTCGTACCCCTTATTCAATATCTCCTCCTCGTCCTTTATATCCTCCCAACTGACTATTCCCCACCTTCACTCCCTTCCCTCATGCCTTGATATCTCCCTTCATCTCCACTGCTCTCACTACCTCTCCTTATGGTTCAGCATTTCCTCTCACCTCCACTACTTCTCAACCCCATGGCTTTCCTCACTGCTGCTTCTTCTCGTCCCACATTACTCCAACTATCCACACCTTCACAGAGGAGGCGTCACCACTTGCTGCTTTTTTTTTCCATCATCCCTAAGATACCTCAAGTCTCCACAGGGCAAGATGATTAAAAAGTCCACCTCTGATGACCTTTGCGGTTGACGCGACGGATACTTGTGTATAACCAGTCAGTCTTCACAGTACACTATACATCTTCACTTCGTGATGGACTATCTTTTTTTTTAGCAATAATCTGTGTAACGTTTCTGCATAACATGCTACATTTACACTACCTGCGGTACTACATCTTCTGTAAGTATTTATCTTCAAAGTAGCAATAACTTGTTGTAACATTTCATCCCAGTACGTTTCATCCCAATATCTTGACCACATATTTTCACAATGTTCTTTCAAATCCCTTCGTCACGCTGGCTCTTCCTGCTGCATCAGCTTCATGTGTTTGAATCAGTACGAAGTACTGTGTCCTCATGATATATATATATATATATATATATATATATATATATATATATATATATATATATATATATATATATATATATATATATAATCCATAGGGATAGGGGAGAAAGAATACTTCCCACGTATTCCCTGCATGTCGTAGAAGGCGACTAAAAGGGGAGGGAGCGGGTGGCTGGAAATCCTCCCCTGTCGTTTTTTTTTTTTTTTTAATTTTCCAAAAGAAGGAACAGAGAAGGGGGCCAGGTGAGGATATTCCCTCTAAGGTCCAGTCCTCTGTTCTTAACGCTACCTCGCTGATGCGGGAAATGGCGAATAGTATGAGAGAAAAGAAAGAAAATAATAGTTTACGTTAATCATAAAGATATACGATCAGTAACATTGGAGGCGTTCTGTACGTCGCGTAAAGTAAGACCTGTGGACTGTCTCTGTGGATGTCGAAGTTGGCGCTTCGAGAGATGGTTTCGTCGGAAGTTGGATACGAGCGAAAAAAAGGGTTGAAAGTTGGAAGTGAGTGAAAGATGGGGTTGAAAGTGAGTGGAAGACGGGCTTGGAACTTGTAAATGGGCGGAAAAAAAAAAAAAGGTTAAAAGTCGGAAATGCGTGAAAGAAGGGATTGAAATTTGGAAGTAAGTGAGAGAAGGGATTGGAAGCTGGAAGTGAGTGAGAGGAGGTTTGGATAGCAAGATCCTCCGGTAGAGGGAACAATACAACTGTAGTGGGAAGGTTCACATGTAAAGGAATGATCGTACTGTGTTATAATTTTGGTTGTGAAGATCATGGACTCGTGCTGTGTGCTTAATATACAGTCCTTGTAGAACATTATGGAAGGGGGGAAAAAGATGAGGGTTTGGACTTCACATGGATAAACCAGACTGGACGACGCCACTTTTTTGTGGTGTATTTTTTTTTCGAGATTTCCTACACTGAAGATATCAGTGTAGAGTCAGTGAAGACTTCAGTGTAGGTCTCGTGCTCGAGACTGATTACACCTACTGATCGCTCGTGTGGCTCTTGAGTTCCTTAATTTCGGTACCATATGGACCAGTTCCTTGTTACCCACTTGTTGCCGTCTGTGGCTCCTATACTTTCCCCTCAGCACTTTACATCTCCTCAACTGTTTCTATTTCCTTCGACAAGTCATCTAAGACTCGCTTTCAGAAAATTACTCACGTTCATCGAAGGACTTAACGCCGTTCACCTGTACACACTTCAGTCATCTCTTCCATTTCAAACAGTCTCTTCCCCTCTGTCCCGCCTCTTTTTCCTCTCCTATAACCACTCAATTTAGTGAAAAGAAAGTCACATGGGGACCACGGCAAGGGGCCAGAACTGTAGTGACGCATGGGGTTAACCCAAGATTTTGCACGATATATATATATATATATATATATATATATATATATATATATATATATATATATATATATATATATATATATATACATATATATATATATATATATATATATATATATATATATATATATATATATATATATATATATATATATATATATACACACACATATATATGTATGAGTGTGTGTGTGTATGATAGAGATTCTGTGTTTAGCATGATCTATAAAAGAAAGCGAAATCTAGTGTGTGGACATTTTGAATTTATGCTGCGGGTCCTGGCTTAATTACCTTCATTTGTCGAAGGTCGTAAAATACCGCAGCATTTATTACGGCGCGTAAAGTCGAGAGCGGTGTTCCCCGGTACCCAACCCCCACTGTTTCCGTATGGCTAAGGAATAACAGGCTACGCAATAACGTCTTCCAAATAAATGTTCCACCTCTACACTCCCCTTGTGCGCCATCTATCATGATAGCTATCTCATCCACGCGCCAGGAGAATGATGCTTTGGCCTCGGTAGGTCGCCTCCCTGTTGCCGAAGGATATGTTTACGAATTCGCGTCGTAGGAGCGACAGCTTCGATCCGAGCGATGCTTTTTTCTTACTTAGTCACACAATGCGTGGAAATGATGAGATAGGAAATTAGCTATGTCAGGGAAGGAGGGCTTGTTGCGTCTTCGTTGTGGGAGGAGGTGTGCGGCTCGTCACGCAAAGTGGGAAGTGCTCGTCAAGTAGTTTAGCCGGGCGATGGGAGGGAAAAATGGGTGTTCAGCTCCTTTAACTCTGGGCGGTAAAAGGTGAAGTGGTAGGTAGGTGGGCAGTTTGAGCGGTGAAATGGTTCACGTTGGTGCGAAGTAAGATTAGTATTTGCTACATTCTTGCCGCTTAGGTGTGTGTGTGTGTGTGTGTGTGTGTGTGTGTGGCAGTTTCCCCAAGAGTTGATGTCTGCGTAGTGAGGAAGTGAAGAAAGCGAAGCCAAACAGCCTGGGAGGTACACTACCAGTGCTATCCGTTTAGGTATCGGGAAAGTGAGTAATGGCTGCTCATTGAAGCAGCACTTCATTGGCTGTCAAGTGTCACTCCTCTTTTGTTCGAGGTAGCTGTCTAATCTTTCTTCCCTCACCCGCACACGTGCAGCTGGCTTTCAGTCCACAGACATACACTCTCTCCTCTCTCCATACCATACATATCCCTTGACAACACATAGCTCACATGAGTCGTTCATCGTAACCTCTACGGCATATTATGCCATGTTGGTGATCTCATCCTGCTGGACATATCGCTACTTATCCAGCTACATCGACGAAACAGTATGGTCCCATCGGGTATATTGGTATGTGAACTGAGTCATAGTATCTTACCGAGCATATTGCTAGTGTCATCTTAGTCTTATACGGGAGATAATGGTATATCATGCAGACCATGTCATCATACTAGGCCTATCATCTACTTCAGTATCATTTCAGTGGGCATACCACGATGTGAAACTGACCATCTAATTCTACTGCTCTTATTGCTGTGTCAGGTGAACCACATTATCCCGTTATATATATATATATATATATATATATATATATATATATATATATATATATATATATATTTGAAAAATGTGTGGAAGTCGAGAACATTATCCCGGAAAGCAAAAATGGGTATGTTTGAAGGAATAGTGGTTCCAACAATGTTGTATGGTTGCGAGGCGTGGGCTATGGATAGAGTTGTGCGCAGGAGGATGGATGTGCTGGAAATGAGATGTTTGAGGACAATGTGTGGTGTGAGGTGGTTTGATCGAGTAAGTAACGTAAGGGTAAGAGAGATGTGTGGAAATAAAAAGAGCGTGGTTGAGAGAGCAGAAGAGGGTGTTTTGAAATGGTTTGGGCACATGGAGAGAATGAGTGAGGAAAGATTGACCAAGAGGATATATGTGTCGGAGGTGGAGGGAACGAGGAGAAGAGGGAGACCAAATTGGAGGTGGAAAGATGGAGTGAAAAGGATTTTGTGTGATCGGGGCCTGAACATGCAGGAGGGTGAAAGGAGGGCAAGGAATAGAGTGAATTGGAGCGATGTGGTATACAGGGGTTGACGTGCTGTCAGTGGATTGAATCAAGGCATGTGAAGCGTCCGGGGTGAACCCATGGAAGGCTGTGTAGGTATGTATATTTGCGGGTGTGGACGTGTGTATGTACATGAGATATGGGGGGAGTTGGGCCATTTCATTCGTCTGTTTCCTTGCGCTACCTCGCAAACGCGGGAGACAGCGACGAGGTATAAAAAAAAAAAAATATATAATACATATATATATATTTATATAATATATATATATATATATATATATATATATATATATATATATATATAGTATATATATATATATATATATATATATATATATATATATATATATATATATATATATATATATATGCAACAGCGTTCACTGGATCACGTCAGCTAAAGCACATCAATCTATCGGACCAGCGGATCATATATCTCCAACTTGACAGTTGAGCTGCAATGGATAGACAGTATTCTTCTGGCGGGTATAATAAGCCGTCAGCTTATTCATGCAGCAGACTTACTGCAAGACATATTACCCCAAACTTTACTCCGTCAAGGAAATGAGAAGAGTTTTAAGTTTAATGGCTTTTTATATATATATATATATACATCTCCAGTTTGCCGGTGATCCCAGGTGACAAAGTAGGTTAAACCACCTTGGATATATTGCCAGGGTTTATAATATGGATTAACCTGGCCTCTGTAGTAGGTGACCTCGCCAGCTTCGTGGAACTGCTTACTACAAGCCTTTGAGGATTATGTGGGACAAGTCTGTGGTGTTAGTGTGTATCAGGTAAGCTGTTTTGCCGGTCTGTGGTCTGTAGCGATTACCTGAGATTGGTTTGTGTGTGCCATATGCATCAGGTCTGTGGAATTAGCAGTCCTAGGTCTGTGTGGTACTGTCAGTGTGTCTGCTAAGTCTTTAGGATAACCACACCATAAGTGAGCTTGGTCTCTGGGTTAACCAAAATAAGGATGGGATTAGCTTGTAGGCTAATCAGAGGCAGAATAGGTTGGGTTTGGGTTTATGAGTGTGAGATCTGTGAATATCATCTTCATCAACATTACTGACGGCTGTAGATAACATTAGCTAAGGTAATATCTACGTCAGAAAACTGAAACTGAACTGTGTTAGATCTGTGAAAGATGTTTACACCAGTTGGTAGGGATTCTTCTTCTGCTTCTCCTTCTTCTTCTTCTTCTTGTTCTTCTTCTTCTTCTTCTTCTTCTTCTTCTTCTTCTTCTTCTTCTTCTTCTTCTTCTTTTTCTTTCTTCTTCTTCTTCTTAATCATCATCTTCTTCTTCTTCTTCTTTCTCTTCTTCTTCTTTTTCTTTTTCTTCTTCTTCTTCTTCTTCTTCTTCTTCTTTCTTCTTCTTCTTCTTCTTCTTCTTCTTCTTCTTCTTCTTCTTCTTCTTCTTCTTCTTCTTCTTCTTCTTCTTCTTCTTCTTCTTCTTCTTCTTCTTCTTCTTCTTCTTCTGCTTCTTCTTCTTGAGGAAGACGTACGAGAGATCTGTGAAGGTTATGTGGTTTAAACCAGTAAAGACCATCCCAAGTCTGCCGAGACGACTTGAGTCAGATATGTAGGATGACATTCATGGGTCTGTAGATGTTATACATGCCAGGTTTGTGTGATGATTCGCCTGATTCTCCGGGGATGACCTGCGCCAGGCTTGTAGGGTTGACCCAACCACTTTCCTTGGGATGGCTTCCATGGGGGTGTAATGGGGAAGACGTGCCTGAGTCCTCATGACCATTCCTGATCACCACCTCCTCACTAGTCCTCATAACCATCCCTGATCACCACCTCCTCACTAGTCCTCATGACCATCCCTGATCACCACCTCCTCACTACTAGTCTTTATAACCATCCCTGATCACCACCTCCTCACTAGTCCTCATAACCATCCCTGATCGCCACCTCCTCACTAGTCCTCATGACCATCCCTGATCACCACCTCCCCACTAGTCCTCATGACCATTCCTGATCACCACCTCCTCACTACTAGTCTTTATAACCATCCAGGATCACCACCTCCTCACTAGTCCTCATAACCATCCCTGATCACCACCTCCTCTCCACTAGTCCTCATAACCATCCCTGATCACCACCTCCTCTCCACTAGTCCTCATAACCATCCCGGATCACCACCTCCTCTCCACTAGTCCTCATACCCATCCCTGATCACCACCTCCTCACTAGTCCTCATACCCATCCCTGATCACCACCTCCTCACAGGTCCTCATACCCATCCCTGATCACCACCTCCTCTCCACTAGTCCTCATACCCATCCCTGATCACCACCTCCTCTCCACTAGTCCTCATAACCATCCCTGATCACCACCTCCTCTCCACTAGTCCTCATACCCATCCCTGATCACCACCTCCTCACTAGTCCTCATGATCACCACCCTCGCTTCAAGATCACATCATCACCCCACTTCCTCACCTCACCACACATCACCTACCTCGTACCACCTCCTCCTGCACCACTTAGAATCAACACAGATCACCACACTCTCCCCAATACCAAGCATTACGACCGTTCCTCCCCCACACACCCTCTGCCAGCCATTAGCTCGTCTTCCTTGACGGTATCTACCATCTCCCCCTTACCATCAGTCATCCTAAGCTCCCATAATCCACACCTCATCCTTCATCGTCACCCTTCACCATGCACTGGGAGCCTCACCATTCACGAGTATCCCTACCTCAATATATCACTGAAAATCATTAAGAAGTTTAAATTCCCCAGACACTGATGGGCCGAGTGTTAGCTGCTCATTATCGTCCCCGGTGACACACAACACGTCAGGGGGGGGTAATAGTTCCAAGCGTCTTGTCCACGTCAGGGGAGTGCAGTAGAACTCGTCAATTCTGAGACCTTTCGTGAAGAGTTGTCGTTCCTCACATGTATAATACACCTCACTGGGATTGAGGTTAACACAGATCTGTATCTATATCTAGCTATATGTCTATCTATCTGTCTATCTATCTATCTATCTATCTATCTGTCTATCTATCTATCTATCTATCTATCTATCTATCTATCTATCTATTATCTATCTATCTATCTATATATATATATATATATATATATATATATATATATATATATATATATATATTCCTGAGTCCATGGGGAAAATGAAACACGATAAGTTCCCAAGTGCACTTTCGCGTAATAATCACATCATCAGGGGAGACACGAGAGAAATAACAGTCAGTTGATATATAACGAAGAGACGTAGCTAGGACGCCATATATATAACAAAAGAACACGTGATTTAGGAATATGCTGGCAGCCACAAGGAAGATGAACAATGAGGATTCGAACGCTTTCGTGACAATTCATTGCCTCTCTCTAGCGACATCTTAAGCAGTATTTCAAGAGGCCTGTGTGTGATTACTGTTTGTGATGACTTGTGTGTAATTGGAGGTTAGTTTTGCACTCGTGTTGTTCCGTCTTCTGACCTTGTGCATATGTACCATGGCTTTGCTCCTCTGTATGTACACACATACACACACACACACACACACAAACACACCCTGACTTATGTCAGATACCCAATCTATCGATCAGGACTGAGGGAAGGATGAATAGCTAGGTAGACTTGGGCCGGCTGACGCCACCAGGGTTCGGCGAACCTTGCGGTTTTCATCCCAAGTGACCAATGCAGGAGTGACGGTCAGCAACGCTGACCGCTACACCACGGAGATTCGTGTGTGTGTGTGTGTGTGTGTGTGTGTGTGTGTGTGTCTGTGTGTGTGTGTGTGTGTGTGTGTAGGAGTAAATAAATGGTAAATGTGTAAAGTTCCCTGGTAACGCACACATCAGTAATCGCAAATGGTTAACCTTACTCATAGGCGTATGTCATAGTGGTTTAACATGATCCCTGGATCAGCGCAGACACCGTCAATTCCCTAGTGAGACACCAAGAAAGACTCCTTTAAGCTGTCGCCACTGGACGTTAAGCCATGTTCTTGCTCCAACTGACGTTGAAGCAATCGCATGAATCCCACACGCCCTCAGCAGTGTTATTTCTTCAGTTGTCGCCGTCCCGAGGCATTCTATTTGCGATTCCCGAATGCTGAGCTATACATATGCCACAGTCGTTTTCTTTCTGCCCCTCCACGATACAGCACCGGCCCGTCTACGTACTTCCAATCTCCTAGAACGCTTTACGTATACACCCGTACCTCCAATTGGTTTTTTGAGATGACCTGTCTACCCGGGAGAGAGAGAGAGAGAGAGAGATAGATAGAGATAGATAGATAGATAGAGAGAGAGAGAGAGAGAGAGAGAGAGAGAGAGAGAGAGAGAGAGAGAGAGAGCCAGCCCAGGTGCAGGAGGACGGTAATATGTTGTGCCATAACGTTTTAAGAGGGTCGTATCAAGGGAACAGATGCTATTATCAGTGGCACAGCGGCGAGAACGGTGCTCATAGACGTTAAGAAGGGTGATGACTGAGGCATAAACGGGGTTTGGGGGGGCTGGCTGGCTAGCTTGGGGGCTGCCGGGCTGGAAAATTCATGCTCTAGAGGGGGGGAATAATGAGGAGAAATAGATACAGACGGTGGTAAAGGGGGAGAGGGAAGGAGGTGGCTGTCGGGAGGGTGGTGGAAATTCCCTGAAATCACAGCAGCACCACAGACGCGCCAGGCGAGGAGGGATCATCGTTATGTTACCTTGTGGCTGCTGAGATTACGATTCACAAGACGCGCGACCTGTGGTGCTCTGGGTAAGGTTCTTTGTCCTCCATGTCCGACGCGACGTGGACAATGTAGAGACTACATGACCTTCTCCTTGAGCAAAATACTCTTGGATACAGGGCTATTTGGACTCAGTCGGGAAATCACTGGGTAAATATCACTTATGGAAGAGGTCTAGGCTTTGTTTTATGTTAGGGTTCAGACCGTTTGAATGTACTGTGGTTGTGTGAAGTTGGACGTAATCTGTGTCGAGCTTGGGTGCTCCATTGACGCGAGGCGAGACATCGTATATCTGGGCGATTAGGCATCTGGTGCGCAAAGGGGAGAAGCATCAATAATGCGTGTCAGTAAAATATCATATATTTTAGGTTGAGGCATTATATATATATATATATATATTTCATACTATTCGCCATTTCCCGCGATAGCGAGGTAGCGTTAAGAACAGAGGACTGGGCCTTTGAGGGAATATCTTTATCAGGCCGCCTTCTCTGTTCCTTCTTTTGGAAAAAGAAAAAAAAACGAGAAGGGAGGATTTCCAGCCCCCCCGCTCCCTTCCCTTTTAGTCGCCTTCTACGACACGCAGGGAATACGTGGGAAGTATTCTTTCTCCCCTATCCCAAGGGATATATATATATATATATATATATATATATATATATATATATATATATATATATATATATATTTATATATTATAAATATCCATATTTGTTTGCGGTTTCCTGCTTTAGTGCCAGGATCGAACGAAGAGAGGTCGCATTCGTCCACATCCATATTCTCTGGGTATCGTGTGAAGTGTACCAAAACTACAAGCTCCACAGACATAAATTTCCATGGTTATCCCAAGCCACGTAGATAATACCAACATATACGTCTGTAGAACTTACTTATGTTCTTATCTCTGCATTACGAAGGCACTCTGACCTTCTTTTTCACTACCAGCTTATTCCTAAATCACACACACACACACACACAGACACACACACACACACACACACACACACACACACACACACACACACACACACACACACTCTCTCTCTCTCTCTCTCTCTCTCTCTCTCTCTCTCTCTCTCTCTCTCTCTCTCTCTCTCTCTCCACTTAGGTAAACTTAATATTTCAGTGCTCCAGCAGCCAGGAACATATGTTAGAAAAACGTATATGTATGTAAATATATGCAGGTCCTGTGCCAGGCATGTTCCACATGAGGGCAAAAACGCTGTATGTAAACATGACATCTTGTTGCTGTGGAAGGAATGAATACTTGTGAGAAAAGCGTCCCTGTATATAAACTCGATACCTTAGTGCTTAGCCTGGCATATATCTATATCTATCTATCTATCTATCTATATATATATATATATATATATATATATATATATATATATATATATATATATATATATATATATACTGGGGTTGGGGGAGGGTTGGGGGAACGTGATATCGGCCATAAGACTACCAATGCTGTTGAATAACATTCCCATATACATTCCACGCCCCCGCAGTACACGGCAGGGTACGGCAACCAGCAGACTTAGCAGCTCCACCGAGGCGAAGTTCTTGATACGAACGATTTGTACATCATTCTTTTCTTCGCTTGCGTTCGTCAGAATGATGGATAAATTGCTACTTGGAATCTAATTAGGTTTGACTGTATAGATTAAATAAAGTCTGTGATGAATTCTGTGTTAACGAAATTAGCAGAGATAACTGCAATGGTGATTTTATCAAACTTATATATACATCGAACACTTCAGTGTCACTTTAGTGAATAAGAAGAACGTAAAGTAGAAGTCAGAGCAGTGAATGTGGATTGAGAACATTCAGGGGTGAGCTGAGAACTTGCATTTACTTGATCCACCTCAAGTGAGTCAGGGAGGAAGTGAAGCAGATGGTCCGCCTCGAGTGAGTCAGGAAGGAAGTGAAGCAGATGATCCACCTCAAGTGAGTCAGGAAGGAAGTGAAGCAGATGGTCCGCCTCGAGTGAGTCAGGAAGGAAGTGAAGCAGATGATCCACCTCAAGTGAGTCAAGAAGGAAGTGAAGCAGATGATCCACCTCGAGTGAGTCAGGAAGGAAGTGAAGCAGATGATCCACCTCAAGTGAGTCAGGAAGGAAGTGAAGCAGATGATCCACCTCAAGTGAGTCAGGAAGGAAGTGAAGCAGATGGTCCACCTCAAGTGAGTCAGGAAGGAAGTGAAGCAGATGATCCACCTCAAGTGAGTCAGGAAGGAAGTGAAGCAGATGATCCACCTCAAGTGAGTCAGGAACGAAGTGAAGCAGATGATCCACCTCAAGTGAGTCAAGAAGGAAGTGAAGCAGATGATCCACCTCAAGTGAGTCAGGAAGGAAGTGAAGCAGATGATCCACCTCAAGTGAGTCAGGAACGAAGTGAAGCAGATGATCCACCTCAAGTGAGTCAAGAAGGAAGTGAAGCAGATGATCCACCTCGAGTGAGTCAGGAAGGAAGTGAAGCAGATGATCCACCTCAAGTGAGTCAGGAAGGAAGTGAAGCAGATGATCCACCTCAAGTGAGTCAGGAAGGAAGTGAAGCAGATGATCCACCTCAAGTGAGTCAGGAAGGAAGTGAAGCAGATGATCCACCTCAAGTGAGTCAGGAAGGAAGTGAAGCAGATGATCCACCTCTAGTGAGTCAGGAAGGAAGTGAAGCAGATGATCCACCTCAAGTGAGTCAAGAAGGAAGTGAAGCAGATGATCCACATCAAGTGAATCAGGAACGAAGTGAAGCAGATGATCCACCTCAAGTGAGTCAGGAACGAAGTGAAGCAGATGATCCACCTCAAGTGAGTCAGGAACGAAGTGAAGCAGATAGATCAGGTACACACCTATATAGATATACAAAGCATCAGTTTTGATTCCTTTTCATAATTAACGAGACTGATAATCTCTTTACAGCTTCGTAAGATATAATCCTAAGAAATAGAATGTCTTCTTATTTGTTTGGCTGTAGTACACTTCAGACAAACCATTCCACACACACATTCGGGATGTTGGACTGGAGTACGTCCTTCCATAGATGGAGAACGAGTGGTTCAGAGGAACGCCATCTCTAAAATCAGCGTATCTTACAACAAAGGAATACAACCCTTCAGGGGCAGACAACTTCTTTCGTCTAAGTGGCATTTGTATTCGTACCTTGTTCCCATTTGAGATGCAGGAAGAATCCTCTGAATTCCCAGCAGCCTCGAGTACCCTGCAGATACAGTTACGACCTCTCTCTCTCTCTCTCTCTCTCTCTCTCTCTCTCTCTCTCTCTCTCTCTCTCTCTCTCTCTCTCTCTCTCGACGGTGAGCGCGACAAGCTGGCCCCTTGACTAATGGATAAAATCTCGTCAAAGGAACTCTTAAGAACGAAAATGTTCAAGTAAACCCAAACCAATCGCCATGGCCCTGATAACTTAACCCCATGATTTCTGTACGTCAGACGTTAGTTGATATTTCCCAAGAAAGTATTTGACGAATCACAGATGGACGGGAGAAAAGGTGCCTGAAGACGAGAAACTGGCGGGGTCACCCTTATGTATATGAGAAAAGAGGGAAAGAAATGTGTCTGGAATTGCCGCGCAATTAGACTCACGTCAGTTCAGGGTAAGACGGTGGAAAGAATAGTAAGAGATGGAACTGTGACATTTCAATGAACATCACGAAATATCATCAGGCAACCAGCCTGGCTTTCGCAAGAAAATATCTTGCTTCACAAAGTCGCCAGACTTTTCCAGTGTATATGGCAACCGAGACTCATAAGTACCCTGCGATGTGTTATTATACCTTGACTTTCAGAGAAAAAAAACATTCATAAAGTGCCACACAGAAGACAGAAATATTAGTCACAGTTCCATGGAATAGGAAACGAGCTACCGTTCCATGAAATGCCACACAGAAGACTGATATATGAATCAGAATTATAAGGAATGTTTCGATTATCGACTGGCTTACCGACAGAAAGCAACGTTTAGTTTTTGATGCACACTTCCAGGTGTCTTAAACATTTCACCTCTTCCAAATTATCTCCATCTAAACTCACACCCTAACTGCACTGCTAACCCTATTAAGTTTACTTTTATACGCATTAACTCTCAACTTTCTTCTTTCACACGCTCTTCCAAATTCAGGTACCATCTGCAGTAGTTTTTCACTCGAATCTTCCACCACAACCGTGTCATCAGCAAACAACAACTGACTCGCCTCCCATGCCTCTCCCCCGCCTTACTTCTAACAGACTGCATACCTGCTTCTGTTTCCAAGACCCTTGCTTCCAAGACCCTCGCCACTCCATCTATAAACAAATCACACACTCCTGTCACAGACCCTCCTGTACCTGGAATAAGTCAACCTGCTGTCTGTTTGCACGAACGGTGCGTCTAACAGCTTCCTTCCTACCTCGTATATTCGTAACACCTTCTACAGAGCATCTTCATCAACCCTATCATATGTTCTCTTCTGGTCCATAAATGTCACATACAAATCCTTCTGCTTCTCTAGGTACTTCTCACACGCATTCTTCATAGCAAAGCCTAATCCAAACACCCTCTACCATTTCTGAAACCGCACTGTACCTCCCTCATCTGATGTTCTGTACATGCCAACACCCTTTCAGTCACCACTCTCCTTAAACTTACCAGGTACACCCAACAAACGTATTCCTCTATAATTCGAACGCTCACCTTTTTTTTCGCCTTTCCTTTATACACTGGCACTATACCTGTATAATCTCATTTTGGTATACGCCTTGTATTCCACGTGAATATGAAGTATATTCATTTAAAGGTTTTACCCGTAAGCATACAACTGCTAGTCAGATATCATATCTTTTGATAGAGAAATAGATATTTTCTTAATTTTTTTTTCAATCTCATATCCATTCTACCTTTTTATCAAAACGTTAAGTTTTTTTCTAGATAGCGTAAATCAACCAGCCAACGCAAAGCTAAAATGTACCCATGGAAGTCAAATACGTCAAATGTCAGTATTACGGTCACTTTAAGTAATGACGCTCAGAAGGAGTTAACAAAGATCTTAAGCAAATCACGTCCTCAAATTGACCTTAAGATTTCGTCACGACCATGGAGAGCTTCTCAAGTAACTCATTCTCTAACATAAGAGAGCGTACCTCCCTCTGCTCTCACGCCAGCGACTCTCTCTAATTTCAGGTGTTCAAGCTGCAGTGCCGAATACTCACACTGGAAGGTCAGACCTCCAATTTAAAGTGAGAATGAGTCAACACCTTGGTGCACCACCACCATCACCATGCACTAAATCGCAGTTCTGAAATCTAAGTTTTTTTTTTTTCGGGCATTACAAATCGCCGCAGAAGCAATGGCCGGCCACTAATTAAAGGGAATTTTATTCATTATTTCTAGATTACACCAATGAACTTGCAATTAAAACAATGGAATCGATGATAACATTGAATAAAAAAAGACTTAGGTGGGATTTCATCCTCGACAAAATTAAATATCGTTCCGTAATTACCTTAGTAATTGTCTTGATGTAACTGTGGATGTGTTTGTTTTAATGTATGCTGTCAGCTAATTAATTAATGTGTAATTGCCTCTTCTGATGATGCGATATCTCGAAAACTCAA
This sequence comes from Panulirus ornatus, assembly GCF_036320965.1. Taxonomy (NCBI): domain Eukaryota; kingdom Metazoa; phylum Arthropoda; class Malacostraca; order Decapoda; family Palinuridae; genus Panulirus; species Panulirus ornatus. The sequence goes on along the minus strand of NC_092233.1, from coordinate 12,905,663 downwards.
TAATGAAAACGATTTTGGCAGCTGTCTGTCTCTTCGTACTGAAAGGACAGGATCTGTTGCTGAAGTTTATATATATATATATATATATATATATATATATATATATATATATATATATATATATATGGGAAGCGGAGCTGGCAGGAGGTTAAAAAGAAATTAAACTGGTAGAATTAGAACAGTAGGTGAAAGGTAAAGCGTGGCAGTTGGGGGGACAGACCTTGAGCCACAGAACTTCACAGTTCGGGGACTCAAGGTCCTAAAGGCGTGCAATAGGTGTGTTGATGTTGGAATAAACACAGACACCACCTTTGAGCCAGAATCGTGAGTGTAGATTGTAGTTGAATATGAGAAAGGGGCTAGTGAGAACATCATTAGACAATTGGGTTTCATAGGTGAGGAATTAAGATATTAGGAGAGATATTAGACAGATGGTGTTCACCACAAGAAAGGTTTGTCTATTGAAAAGGAAAAGGTTGTGGGAGGGGCGAGGAATTAAGATATTAGGAGAGATATTAGACAGATGGTGTTCACCAGAAGAAAGGTTTGTCTATTAGAGAGGAGAAGGTTGTGGGAGGGTTCGGGACTTCTACTGTCTGGGTCCTCCCTCTCATTGGAAGTAGAGTCAGGCGAGAGAACCAGGAGATTCTTAGCACCCCATGATGCCGGGGACTATGGGCCTTATATGTTTGTTGGCCTCCATCATGATTACACCTGAAAACAGATGTACAGAAAGGAAATGGCGAGAGAACTTAGTGGAGAGAAAGAGGAGGTTTAGGTAGGTGTATGGTGGTTGTATGAAGAAGATGGCAGGACTAGAACAGTAGTCTCGTTTGGATGAGGCAGAATACTACGTAAGACCAGCAATCATAACATGGAGAGTGTAAGATGGTTCTGGGCACACGCTTCTTTATCTGTTCGTCCATTTACTTATATATATCCCAAACACTTTACACATTCCCGATTCGAACTGGAAAGGTCTTGACGGTGGCCATTATGTAGACTCGTGAGTGGGAGGTGGGAGAGGCTGGTACGGCTCTATGCCATATGGTTGTGGTACGGCTCCATGCCATATGGTTGTGGTTATAGCAGGAACACCACCATTATTCCTAGAGTGTCTCTCCTGTGAGGAGGATGAGGGACGGAGGAGGAGGAGGAGAACACAGCCAGTGAGGTGAACCCCATTCAGGGCGCAGTACAACAGGGATCCACATTCAACAAGATTTTGTTTGAGTTTGGTTCATTGTTGGTGGAGGAAGTTAACGTTCCAAGACTGGATTAGAGAGGCTGAGGGATGGATCAGCTCCCGGTGATTGGAGATTTCTGGAGTTGCCTGAGCTCCCAGGTGTATGTAATATGACCAGACAATGGAGAAGGAATGAGTTATGTTCATGTGTCTGACGAATATGCGAACGATTGTGGCATCCAGACCACTGTACATTGGATAGCCCTGGAATCGAATATCTTATTTCAGTGATTAGTGATTAGCGTTCGTTCGAACATCCTGGTGTTAAACTACACACCAACCACAGCAACAATTTATTCAGGTGTCGGATCATATAAGAAACCCGTTTATAGTTGACAGTCGTACACTATACTGCCTGGTATGGACCTTCGTGGCGTTGCAACAAGGGTTGCTGACCTTGACGCACTCACGGGCTGGCATGGGTTCGAATCCTAGTCGCGGCAGTCGGTTCACAGACAACCCAGCTTTTCATCCACCTTTAGGGATTAGTTTATAAATTGGGAACTAGGCTTAGGCTATATATCGCCTTTATTAGGCCATACCGTCTCAGGTATAACATAGAAATAACATAGAGGAATTTACAAAAACACCCTCGTCGTAATGAAATTTCTAAGTAGTCCGCTCTTTCAATGTCATAAATGATAAAAAGAAAAGGAGCTTTTACATCCCTCGCAACTCGAGAATCGCTTCGTACCGCACCTTTTAAAACGTTTAAAGCACCAAAAATAACAAAGTAACATCTGGCTAAACCCAAAAACGTAGGTATGGAAAAAGGAACAGGCTTTTACTCTTCTTTCGTCCAGACCACGTTGATGAGGAAGGACTCGCATCTTGACCGCTGAGCGATCGTGTGTCATGGTAGCGGAGGGAGGGAAGGGTGAGGTGGCAGCGTCGGCGGGGCTGCGTTATCCGTGGGCGTCTCCATACACTTACTTGGTTTGCAAGTGACCGAGGCAACGTGACCAGTGAAGAGGTTGGGGGTGCGTGTTCTTGACGACGTGCGATGGAAAAGTCAATATGGCTTTGAATATATATGTATAATTATATATATATATATATATTTTTTTTTTTTTTTGGTGGCTAAGGGTTGGGTCACAAAGACTTACATGGTTATTTGGAAAGAACTATTCTGTCTGTCTGTCTGTCTTCTCTCTCTCTCTCTCTCTCTCTCTCTCTCTCTCTCTCTCTCTCTCTCTCTCTCTCTCTCTCTCTCTCTCTCTCTCACTCCTTTGCTATCCTATTCTCCCACTGCTTTCCAAAGGACTGCATCTATATTTTTTTTTTTTCAGTATTGTTATAGCTTAATCTCCCTCGCTTGGAACCTTAAGGTCCTTGTGGTCTGCGCATGCATCTATCTAACCCTAAAAAAAAAAAAAGAAAATTTGCATGAGTACACGTCCATGAAATTACGAGACTTGTTGCTGTAATTATCGTTCGGACGTGTCCATCCTAAGTGCCGTGAATTACGGACGTTCACTGAAAAAAAAAAAAAAAAAAGACAGTAAATTCTGAAGGAAGTTTAGGGTTGAAGACCTGGAAGATAATTTCATATACAGAAATTACAGACGAAAACCTTCAAAGAGTTCTGTATTCTCAATACAAAAAAAATGCTTTAATCTAATGCCTTTCGGTTGATTTACATAAGACGTTGAATAGAACGCAATATTGTCTTTGTATTTCTCTTCTTGGCAAAGTCATATGTTCGTACGCGTTAAACATGCATAAAGCATAAAGCAAATACTTCCCACGTATTCCCTGCGTGTCGTAGAAGGCGACTAAATGGGAAAGGAGCGGGGGGGCTGGAAATCGTCCCCTCTCAGTTTTTTTTTAAATTTTCCAAAAGAAGGAACAGAGAAGGGGGCCAGGTGAGGATATTCCCTCAAAGGTCCAGTCCTCTATTCTTAACGCTACCTTGCTAGCGCGGGAAGTGGCGAATAGTATGAAAGAAAGAAAAAGAAAAAAAAAAAAAAAAAAAATATATATATATATATATATATATATATATATATATATATATATATATATATATATATATAAAATATATATATATATATGTGTGTGTGTGTGTGTGTGTGTATATATATATATGTATATATATATATATATATATATACAACAATCCAACGACTAAAAAATTTCAGCTGCGCTGCAAGCCATTGTAATGCTAATTTGCTCATCCGCTCTGGGTTTAGGCAAGCTTATCGTCATGCATATTCATCACCTGATGACCCTACGAAGCTTTACTGTGCTGAAGATGTAGAATACCTCCAGTTTAGACTGCCATGAGGGAGTGTTTTCTGCTACAAATCCTTAAAGTCAGTTTTATACTATATATATATATATATATATATATATATATATATATATATATATATATATATATATATATATATTTTTTTTTTTTTTTTCCCAAAGAGGGAACAGAGAAGGGGGCCAGATGAGGATATTCCCTCAAAGGCCCAGTCCTCTGTTCTTAACGCTACCTCGCTAATGCGGGAAATGGCGAATAGTATGAAGGAAAGAAAGTAATATATATATGTATATATATATATATATATATATATATATATATATATATATATATATATATATATATATATATCCACACAGTTATATATGACTGAGTTCATATAACATATTCATTTGAACTCTAGGGATGCTAATTAGACGTTCTGTCTTCCGTTCACTTCAAGGACTCTGAACTACAATGTTTTGTAGGAAGCTCGTTAGGAACTTACTCCAATGTAATGTACAAATGTAAGAGAGTAACGATTATAACAGTAAACTGCCCACGACTGGAAGACCTAATAACCAAAGACAGAATTGATAAGTACACAAGACTAGGTAACCTGATTATGAAGGACAGAGTTAATTTGTCTATATATAATGAAATTGCTGTTTAAGATTATGTCTGACAAGTTTCACTAATTACAAGTGTGTCTCCCTACATTTGACTGCATCTAGAATACGAGAACAAAGGGAAATAGATAAACAGAGAATAATTGCGCTTACTTGATAAATCAAACATATTCAGCGAGACAAAAAAGATTTGAATAATGCTTAATTTTTACGTTTTTTTTTTCTAATTCGTATCTAATGCCTTTTTAGTGATTTACTACAGTAGGTTTAGAACCTCATTGTAAAACGGAATATTAAGGAAAATGAGAGGATAGAATGATACGATGAGTTGAAATGAATTGGTCACGAGAGAAGGAAAAAAAAAAATCATAATAAGATACGAAAACGAGATAAGTTGGTACCCAATACGAAAGAAACTTGGGTTGCAAAAAGAAAGAAAACGAGTACCATGATGGAGCGGATACGACGATCGGCAGTCTTCAGGGCACGTCTGACGAGAAGAGAGAGAGAGAGAGAGAGAGAGAGAGAGAGAGAGAGAGAGAGAGAGAGAGAGAGAGAGAGAGAGTCTTTGACACTTGAGTCCTGTCGAACCTTCCCAAGTGTAACTCCAGTAATGATAACAGAAGTGAAGATCTGCATTTTCAGGCCCTGATCAATATATCTTTTAACTCCATCTTTCCATCTCCAATTTAGCCACCCTTTCTCCTTATCCCCACCCGAGTTTTGACAACTTCTTTGTTACCCCTGTGCTCACTGCTTCCTTCTCTATGTCCAAACCATTGCAGCATCCTCAGCCACAAACATTTTACTGTTACCACACTTCTCTCTTACCCCCCTTTATTACATATTCGATCTAGCCACCTCACACCACATACTGTCCTCAAACATTTTACTTCCAATACATCCACCTTCTGCACACCCTCATCCATAGCCCATGCTTCACATCCATACAGTATTGTTGGGACTGACACATATATATATATATATATATATATATATATATATATATATATATATATATATATATATATATATATATATTAGCCCTGGGGATATGGGAGAAAGAATACTTCCCACGTATTCCCTGCGTGTCGTAGAAGGCGACTAAAAGGGGAGGGAGCGGGGAGCTGGAAATCCTCCTCTCTCATTATTTTTTTTATTTTCCAAAAGAAGGAACAGAGAAGGGGGCCAGGTGAGGATATTCCCTCAAAGGCCCAGTTCTCTGTTCTTAACGCTACCTCGCTAACGCGGGAAATGGCGAATAGTTTGAAAGAAAAAAGATATATATATATATATATATATATATATATATATATATATATATATATATATATATATATATATGTGTGTGTGTGTGTGTGTGTGTGTAGGTGTTACCAGACTCCGACTGCATGAGGTTACACCGCCAGTGACGTCACCTTCGGCGGGGCTGCACCATCGGGAGTAGGTTCGTCAAAGAACTTTTCACTCAAAAGAAGCCAATCTCATTTCCCTGCATCTTGGATCAACATTGCCTTGGCACTGCAGGAACTCCTGCTGAAGGGGTCTTGGATGAACTCCAAGACCTTTTGAAGAAAGAGATTATGGGGTCAGTCGTAAGTAAATGAGTATATGCGAATATGACCGATACATTATGACAAGGAACGAGTATGACTGATGCATTATGACAAGGAATGAGTATGACTGATGCATTATGACAAGGACTGAGTTATCCATTAAGAATCAGTGAAAGAAAAAATACTGGAAATTAAGGCATCAAATGCTACATGCACAAATAGTTTGAAACACCCTTTAAACTGCTCTTTCAGACGTTTTGAAAACGATGACTCGAACCTTTCTCTTTTATTTATCTATGTAGTTGGGACGTTTTTTTATGTCGAGCAAATGTGTCTCCCTTTCCCATATATATCTGGCCAGAGAGTTTTTATCACGTATCGTCTCATTTCATAACCAAACGACAGTTCTTTTTTGTTTATACATTTGTCAGTTGTTATATATATAAGTTGGCGCTATAATGATGAAAAACGGGAGCCCTTCGTTCACGTATCCCATAGAAAACCGTTTCCTCTAACTTGTAAACATGAGGCGATGCGTCAGTCGAAAGTTACGAAAAAATTTCGAGAGCAGTGACATCGAATTCAAAGATCACGGCTATTTCCTTTAACTGAATCTACCAAAACTCAGGTGTGTTCAATTTCAAAAAGAAGGAAAGTGAGAAGTATTTTAAATGACAAATTACAGTCACACTTTTAATATATGAGTTGAAATATCCATTTTTTCGAGCTTTTTGCACATGTGATCGCCACATCTCTGATTTTGTTTATTGGAAATTGAAACAAATGTTGCTTAAAAAAAAGACTGTCAGTATTAGATACAGCAGATGCCACGATATGGATAGTGAGAGTGTATGTGGCCTCACAATTGTCTTTTAACACCTTAAAAAGGTATTGAAGTTTTCTTAGGTTTTTAGGTTATAATTTGAAGCTGAGAAGCCTTACGTGATGGCCCAGGAGGTTAACTAGGTCGATAGCTCAATCAATCAATCAATCAGTGAACCTACCAGGTAACTGGAAAGGAAATAGTATTCAAACATAATTTCAAACTGTTAACAAAGTTTCAGTGTGTCATGGCATTCCGTCTCTAAGTTTTCGAGGAAAATCATTGGCGTATCTCATTTGCAAATCATATCAAACAGGAGAAAGTTTATGAATTGTAGCTATAAGTAATCGTGGCAGAGTTCGAGTTTAGGAAGATCTCTCAATCATTTGAAACGGATTAAGGTGATTATCAATGACTTCGATCTTTCTGAAGAAGGACAAGGGTTACGTTTTCCTAATAGAGGAAAAAAAGATCAAGATAGAGCGATAAATAACTACCGCTCCTGCTCGTGGCGAAGCCCACGAGAGGGAGACATGCTTGAACCTTTTGAGTTGGGTGCGAACCACCACCACCTCTGAATATGTGAGCCACACAGGCGCGACGCTAGTATCCCCCGAAGAAGGACGGACCAAGGCACCAGTCTCTTCGGGATGCTCGAGTCGCCACCAAAAGTCTGACGTTCTACGGATGCGACGTTCTGGATTCTCTGCAAGAGCCTGGAGACTACCGAATACCTTCAGCAACTTGGATCAGGAAAGGTTTACAAGATGTGATCCAGGGATTGATTATTCCAAGAGGTTTAGATTCTCCTTTCTCTGCCTGGTCAGATGAGATGGACTGTGGTATCATGAGCTCTTCGCCCAGTTCCAATAGTTGATCCAGCTCATATGAACTATGTCAAGTACAGGAGGCCTTGAGGATGGTGACAGAATGATCACGCACGTGGACCAGTGCTGCAAAGTGGCTTAGAATGGAACGGGTGTTAATTCTAGGTCTTGCCTTGAGGGAATCAATATGAAGCCAAGATAGGAGCACAGTTACACAATACGTTTTACTCTGTATCCATATATGACTCAGACTGTTCAAACCTATGTATTCAAATGCCTGTATACAAACAGACTACCAGCGTACAATAGCTGATAGCATCCTATTTCGAATATTGCTCTCCCATGACATATGTATGTCAATATTTAAGGATCATCGTTGTAAGATACGTTGTATCGCTCGACTGTTTAGCTTGTCCGTCACTGATATCTTGTTCGGCTGGTGATAACATTTCCTGTTATCTTTCTACATCTTTCCCAAGTCTTATGAATGTTTCTAACTTGACCTCACGTCCTTTATACATCTTTTCGTCTGTGACAACAAGAATCTTGAATTTATTTACCCCCGGTAATAACTCCTGATTTTGTATTTTGTCAGGTGACTTTCGTGCATCTCATGATTTCCCGTGAACGTATGTGTACAATATCACTAAGCAGGATGTAGGAGGAGAGGGAGGACAGATGTGTTCTCAGTATCACCTTCTGGCTTCAGTCGAAGTTGAGGAAGACGGTGGGCTGCATGTACGTCCGAGAGACTGTCTGAGGAGCTGATCACTATACATAGTAATGATCCATTGGATGCAAAAGAAAACGCCCTTTCGGCCCACCTCCTCATACAGTAACCCACTGCCAGTCCCTTATCATCAGATCCCACGCTAAAAAGCTGTGCCAACTTAACACTCCAGCAATGTCTCTCGCTGGCACGTCCCACTGCATGTTTGCTAACCAGTGACACCATCTACTCACTGTCTTGCTACCACGCCCCTCCACCGAGTTACCCCCTGCCATCACTCTCCTCCACCCATCTACCCCTTCCACCTTCCTCCTCCACTGAGTAAACTCTACCACCACTCCCTTCCACCCATTCATCCATACCACCACTTCTCTTCGCCAGATCACCTCTGCCACCACTCCCCTCCACACGCTTATCCGTGCCACCACTCTTCTCCACCCGTTCATCCGTGCCACCATTGCCCTCCACCTGCTCATTCGTGCCACCACTGCCCTCCACCAGCTCATCCGTGCCACCACTGCTCTCCACCCGCTCATCCGCGCCACCAATCCGCCCCTCGTCTACTCAGCCATACACCCACCACCCACTTCTGGATGTTATTTCGTATTCTGTAAATTTTATACAAAACTACACATCAGTCAGAGAGAAAAGTTTGTGTCAAGCTCACACGAAAAAATATATTTGCAGACACGGTACAACTGTTAATGTAAATAGCAGCATGCAATTAGTATATGTGAAAATTTTCTTGTTAACTGCAACCACGACGGAAAAAAAGGAGGGAAAAATATCTTCCCCACGTCGGTATTCCAGATTGCCACATATCAAGTCTTGGCTGATGTGGAGAGATGAGAGGAGGGTTATATGTAGAGCAAAACTTTGTTTGAACTGCAGGTGTCAGTTAGGATCCTTCCCACACTGCAGCCAGAGAACTTCCAATTGGAGTATAATTTATCATACACTACATCATACACAGTGTCATATACAGTATCATATACTATATCATATACTCTATCATATATTATATCATATACTATATCATATACAATATCATATACTCTATCATTTATCTATCGTATACTATATCATATACAATATTATATACTATATCATATACTCTATCATATACTATATCATATAAAATATCATATACTATACCATATACTCTATCATATACTATATCATATACAATATTATATACTATATCATATACTCTTATCATATACTTTTAAGGCGAGTATGGATAAGTATATCTCTTACTCCTTTCTCTCTCTCTTCTCTCTTCCTTGGTAGGCAGGCTGTGGGCCACCACCGACCATGGAGATGTGTTATATTACCGGTATTTATCATTACCGTTTTCTGTGTGTTTTGCTCCTGCAGTTGCATGATATCTGTTTCTTCACAACTATGATCGTGCTTTAGGACATTATTCTAATGTTGCATGGGACATCCATGTTATTTTTGGCTTATAATTCTTTTTAATTGTGTTATTGCATTTGGCGAACTCTGTCTTTTTTTTTTTCATATCATTACGTTGGCTTACTGGTGCACGCATCACTCTCCTCAATTGTAATTGTAACTCCGTAAATCCTCTGTGGCCTTTTTTCATGTTTCTTTATCTTCGGATAAATCATCCACTGCACTGCCCTGTCTAGTCCATTTTGATTCGTGATGTTACTTGAAACGCTGTATTTTCACGTCTGCGTAACTAAAGTTCTCTCCATTAGTGTTGCTCTATTGTGTAGCTCACGATATAGAGTATATACATAGACTCCGCCGCATACGTCCTCGTGTATACCTGGATATATCATGATCTCGATCACTTACGTGATTCGCGAGTATGTTATCTATCATTTATACATTTCCCTTTGTAACTTACATATACATAATTTCTTTGTAGTTGTACACGTCTCTTGTTCAACAACTCCATGTGTAGTTTGCATGTATATTGTTTTTCATTTTCTTTTGTACTCTGCTCGTGTATTACAATTCATACATTTACCGTTGCACTAAGCGCGTGTATCACTTTCAATTAACTCTGTGCATGTGTTATTTTCAGCGAACGTATGTTCATGTCGTATATACCTATGGTCATTTCCCCTATGTTGTTGGGCCATCCGCTCATGTAGATTGCCAGTATCAGGTAACCTACGCTCCTATTCACCCTTTTATCAAGTCTCGTGAGCTCTGTTTGGAACGTCACATCACCTGTTGGCACCACAAGGCGTGTAACTGGGAGGTTTGGCCATGTCTTTCATGCTGGTTCTGCTCGTGTGTAATACTGCTTTTTGTACATTCAGTTGTGCATTTCTCTGCAGTTTCTTTTTTTTTTTTCTCATTTTCTGTCCTTCGTGGTTGATTAGGGCTCACCATTTTATGTGACTTCTTCCCGTTCTCGTTACGCCTGACTGGCATTTCCGCGGGACGCTTGCGCAGTGGGGGATCACTGGGTGGTAGACGACCGACAGTGGAAGCTCACTGAGTGGTAGACGACCGACAGTGGAGGCTCACTGAGTGGTAGACGACCGACAGTGGAGGCTCACTGAGTGGTAGACGACCGACAGTGGAAGCTCACTGAGTGGTAGACGACCGACAATGGAAGCTCACTGAATGGTAGACGACCGACAGTGGAAGCTCGCTGAGTGGTAGACGACCGACAGTGGAGGCTCACTGAGTGGTAGACGACCGACAGTGGAAGCTCACTGAGTGGTAGACGACCGACACTGCAAGCTCACTGAGTGGTAGACGACAGAGCCCTGTTAGTGGCTCCCCTGCATGCATGTCACAGAACAGACTGACGTTCCATTTACAAGCCTCCGTATTGATCTGTCAATAAGACCCACTGTAAGCTGTCATTATGTTCTCCTATCCGTGCCTGCCAGCCACTTCTGGTGATCATCATCTTCCCTTCCTCCTATCTTCGTCTCATTCGTTTATCCTCCTTTTCGTCTGAACACAATACTGTGGCTTTCCTATTCGACCCCACGTCTCATAGAGTAACCCACTCCCCCCATGCCATCTCCCTCCAGCCATCATTCCACACTCCACAACTCCTCCTCCTCCTCACCCACCTCACTCTGCCTCTGTCTCCAGAGTCACCTACTCCACTTATCCCCAAACTGTCTGTAATGACACAAAGCACAAACTCGCATCAGCTGATTGTTTCGAAGTGAGCCATTTAGTGCGTACTCTTGTGTGGGGGGATTATCTGTGGCCTTGTTTTGGAAAAAGGTCTTTGTGAAGGCTATTTCTGATTGCGTCCGATACGTAACTTCTTCATCTCCCGACTCGTGGAAAAGGCAACGAAGACACAAAATCGCAGTGATTTTGAGGTTTATTTATATATATATATATATATATATATATATATATATATATATATATATATATATATATATATATATATATATTTTTTTTTTTTTTTCCCCTGTGCACTTTTACAAGCTACTGGACCGACACCGTTGGTTTCAAGATTTAAATAACCATTGCCTTGATAAACTAAATACAGCAAAGAGTGAACCATTTAACCCGAGTGTTTGAAACGGTTTCCAATATTGGATCGAGTAATAGAAGTTCGTTATCGTTGTTTATATGTGTTACTATGTATTGGAAAGATGTTATTAGTGTACCACAGTGATGCCTCACTGTTTCGCTTGGTCTGGGTGCACTCCACGTCTCACACAAACTCAGTTGCTCCTCAACCCATCTCCTCCTGAAGACACCACAGTTGCCTTGCTATCATCTCACACATTCTGCGTTGCTTCAGAAGGCTCGCACGCTATCTCGTTTTTCACATCGTTTCTGCTTTACTTCCCTTTCCGCTTGTATTCGCAATGAATCCCATTGTCTCTTGTTCTCATCACTGTATTCACCTCCTTCCGAAGCATTTTCTTATCATCTCTCTCTCTCTCTCTCTCTCTCTCTCTCTCTCTCTCTCTCTCTCTCTCTCTCTCTCTCTCTCTCTCTCTCTCCTCACCTCTCATTTTCTTTCTTTTTTTCAGCTTTCATACAGTTCTCTCCACTTCCGGCTGCCTGATATCGTACTCCTCCCAGTCACTCACTCACACGCTTGTCTGTAAATACCGACCTCCTCCTCTACCAGTTTCAATGGCAACTCGGCTTTCTCATTCACCACGTACTACCATCAAGCTTTTCCTAGATGTCATGCACTTCAGGGACTCCATATGTGTAGCGTGGTGTGGCGTTGTGTGGTGTGGTGTGGAGTTGTGTGATGTGGTGTGTATCATGTCCAAGTGTGTGTGTGTGTGTGTGTGTGTGTGTGTGTGTGTGTGTGTGTAGTTTCCAATGCATTCACTTTTGGCGGCAGTTATTGTTAATGCCGTAACTAACCTCACACACTTCAACTTTCTCTGCTCATTTTGTTTTGATCCTTCGGGAAATTAGCCGACAAATAAGGCCTGTTAACAATACCATTAGTCTCTAAAACGATACTGAACCGACACCTCAGATAATACCGTGATGATAACATAAAGCCATAGTATGACTGCATCCATTACATGATTAACTCAGAAGGTAAATTGCTTTTGGAATTTGATAGAACGTCAGCTAACGCAGCTCGCCTTTGTCACGTTCATTGCCTGGCAACCATATAGCAGCTATTTGTAAAAACTCTCATTTTCCTTTGTGATTATACAACCCCCACCCCTAGGGCTCTCTTTCTACGGAGTTCCTTGCAGCTGCAAGGCTTCGCTCTGATCAGTAGTAGCAGGGGAAATGATGGAGATCTTTGAAGTGCGAAGTTCCTCGAAAAGATGGTTCGAACTTTTTTGTCGTAGGACAATGATGCAGCCTCGTTAAGGGTGACTTTTCATTCCGGTGTGATCACGTACAAGTGGAGCCCGGTAACACACACACACACACACACACACACACACACACACTCACACACACACACACACACACACACACACACACACACACGCTTAGACATGATACAAATTGATCAAAACGAACTCACCCCACCTCACCACATCACACCACGCTACACCGCACTAGATATATATATATATATATATATATATATATATATATATATATATATATATATATATATATATATTTACCGAATTCTGCCTTTTCAAGGATATTCTATGAGTGAAGAGTCTCCTTCGGCGAGGTTTTATCACTGAGAGGGTGAAATGCGTTCACGGGATAGAGTGAATTGGAGCGAGGTGGTATACAGGGGGAGACGTGCTGTCAATGAACTGAACCAGGGCTTATGCAGCAGCCGGCGAAAACCACAGAAAGGTCTCTGGGTCCTGGCTGTGGATAGAGGTCTGTGTTTTCGGCGCGTTACACATTAAAGCTAGAGAATGGATGTGAGCGGATGTGGCCCGTCTTTAGCTATTCCTGGTGCTACCTCACTAATGGGTAGAAACAGCGAACAAGTATGAAAAAAACAGAAACGTATGAGTGTGTGTGTCTGTGTGTCTTCGCAACACCATGTCCCAGACTGCCCCACTCCCTCAGCCTCGTTAGAGACAAAAGGCTTCGTGAAATTTCCTTAGGCAGGTGCCAGGGTTAGAGAACTCAAGCATATTAGGTGTTCCATAGAAGCCTTCTCATTCCGGGACTCTACAGAACTCAAGCATATTAGGTGTTCCATAGAAGTCTTCTCATTCCGGGACTCTACAGAACTCAAGTATATTAGGTGTTCCATAGAAGTCTTCTCGTTCCGGGACTCCACAGAGCTCAAGCATATTAGGCGTTCCATAGAAGTCTTCTCGTTCCGGGACTCCACAGAGCTAAAGCATATTAGGTGTTCCATAGAAGTCTTCTCGTTCCGGGACTCCACAGAGCTCAAGCATATTAGGCGTTCCATAGAAGTCTTCTCGTTCCGGGACTCTACAGAGCTCAAGCATATTAGGCGTTCCATAGAAACCTCCTCGTCCGGGACTCTACATTTGTCTGAAAGACTGTACGACATTTTTCCCTCGCCCACACGGCGATTATCAGGAAAGAACATTCAATGGTGCAATTAATCTCGTAAAAGTCTTGAGGTTAGGTCATTAGCAGAATTAATTCAAGCACCGTCTGTACTACAAGAAACAATATTTAATTCAGGAGTCTTGTCTTGTGTCCCCTGGCTGACGGAAACATTCTTATTTTCTTTTTATAACTTTTCCATTTTCTATCTAGTTTTAATTGGGAGGGACAGAAAGAAAAACTGTTAGTCTACCTATACGATTTCTCTTGGTAATTGGAATTGGAAATCATTAACAATCGCTATCAAATGTGGCCATTATTCCTATGAACCAGAATGATGTGTTATTAAGAATTATTCGCGGTAAAGTAGTCGCTCTTTTTCTAGAAGGAAGTGTGGTAAAAAAATGTCTTTATTCAATCCCATCAAAGGAACGTATCATAACGGGATAGTCATCATAACCTTTGTGAACAAATGAATCTTCATTTTTTCCCGAGATTATCGGTATTTAACTGGAAAAAAAGTTATAAACCTGAAAAAAAGATGATAGATATAAATTGCCTCACTAGCTGCTCAAAAGAGCAGTGGCCAGACTATACACCTCACTAGCTGCTCACAAGGGCAGTGTTTAGACAATATACCTCACTAGCTGCATACCAGAGCAATGGTCAGAACATATACCTCATTAGCTACTCACAAGAGCAATGGTCAGAATATATACCTCATTAGCTACTCACAAGAACAATGGTCAGAATATATACCTCTTTAGCTGCCCACGAGAGTAGTGGTCAGAATATATACCTCACACTAGCTGCTCACGAGGACAGTGGTCAGAATATATACCTCACACTAGCTGCTCACGAGGACAGTGGTCAGAATATATACCTGTCGAACAGAGAGACGAAAGGTTCAGGGTGGCCTACAGAAAGGAAGTGTTGAAGCGACGTGATATCAGGAGAATTGAAATATACTAGATTGGTAGGAAAGAAAAGGGTTGATCAGGGTCGATAAAGTGCCATATATGATTAGAAGGAAACGGATGTTTATAAAAAAAAAAGGTCATTTATGGTACATTGCAAGTTAAACTTAACCTTTAAGGAAGTTATTTAGGCCAAAACATCTGAGAATAATGGCAATAATGATTTCGTTATGACCTCATGTAGAAATGTGGGGGAAAGAGATCAACAATATTTACCTACTTGAATTGCAAAAAGATAATAGCTGGAAAAGGTTATATTATCCAGTTCTCTGACTGGAATAATGCTCCAGGATGTAGCAGGAGATCTCCATAGGATGAAAATATGTTGGAAAGCATAAGCAAGAAATTTCTCATTCTTCGTAGGTAATCAGGAAGCTGAAAACACCGCAGGCACCACTGTCCACAAAATTACTACCAGGCGCAAGCACCAACACACAATCACGCCTTCGATCAAGTCAAATAAGAGTTAGGAGGATACGCAGAATCGAGTGGGTAACGGGCGCGCACAACTTCAGTTGCATCGTGAATAATGGGGTCGAATCAACCCCAGATTTCGCATCAAGAGTGAGACGGATGAAATAGTGGCTTATAAGGGATATGATCATGGCATCTACACAACCCTCCCTCCCCTATCTCAACTTTTAGGAAGCGGTCTGTAACGTTGATTATGTCGGGTTTCCTGGACAGACTGGAGGATATGGCCATTCCTGATATGTTTATGGTATCACATGGTTGAACTGTAGGGCTCTGAAGCCGTACAGAAGGAAACGAGTGGAAATTAGAAAGGGGCGTAGGGAGAAATTGTGTTGGAACTGCTCACCCCATCCGAAATGTTGCACTGGTACGAACTGAGAGAGGAGATGTGTTCAGTGAGGAAGAGAGAACCGGGTATTAGAAGGAGTAGAAGAAAAGAGAGTTGAAATGTCTGAAATGGAGTCATCAGCATAAATGGTGAAAGAAATTGGAAACTGAAAAGATCATTTATTAAAGTAAAGAAAGATGGAAGCACGGGGTAAGAGAAAACCCCGCGGAAGGCCCTTGATGTTAAGACACGGAAACCACTCCATATATATATCTTTCTTTCATACTATTCGCCATTTCCCGCCTCAGCGAGGTAGCGTTAAGAACAGAGGACTGGGCCTCTGAGGAAACATCCTCACCCGGCCCCCTTCTCTGTTCCTTCCTTTGGAAAATTAAAAAAAAAAAATGAGAGGGGAAGATTTCCAGCCTCCCGCTCCCTTCCCTTTTAGTCGCCTTCTACGACACGCAGGGAATACGTGGGAAGTATTCTTTCTCCCCTATCCCCAGGGATAACCATATACATATATATATATATATATATATATATATATATATATATATATATATATATATATATATATATATATATTTATATATACACACACACCTACGTCACCTACTTTCCTGCCCTTGAAACCCTTTCTCTGGAGCTTTCGCAGCGCACAGGAAGCTGGCCACGTCCATCGGGCACGGCCCACATGTTAAGAAGTGTAGCAGTGTTATTGCGTGCGTGATGTGAGAACAAGATAGTTAAGGAGCAAGAGAGTTCAGCGTCCTCAGTATGTGAGTTATAAGAGAGAGAGGGAGAGAGAGTTGCATCGATACACAGACCCCATGTTGAGATCGAGATGGTCTGGCCTTAACAAACAGAGAGAGAGAGAGAGAGAGAGAGAGAGAGAGAGAGAGAGAGAGAGAGAGAGAGAGTTGCATCGATACACAGACCCAATGTTAAGATCGAGGTGGTCTGGCCTTAACAAACAGAGAGAGAGAGAGAGAGAGAGAGAGAGAGAGAGAGAGAGAGAGAGAGAGAGAGAGAGAGAGAGAGTTGCATCGATACACAAACCCCATGTTGAGATCGAGGTGGTCTGGCCTTAACAAACACAGAGAGAGAGAGAGAGAGAGAGAGAGAGAGAGAGAGAGAGAGAGAGACAGACAGACAGACAGACAGACAGAGAGAGAGTTGCATCGATACACAGACCCAATGTTGAGATCGAGATGGTCTGGCCTTAACAAACAGAGAGAGAGAGAGAGAGAGAGAGAGAGAGAGAGAGAGAGAGAGAGATAGAGAGAGGCATCGTTTCCTTTTGAGTGAAGGCTCAAGAGGATCATCTTGGGGTTAGCAACTCGGATATATTTCATCGGATAATTGGCCGGAAAACGCAAGGAACTATTGTCATTATTCCTTTCGAGCTGGGAGTATCTGGCTCCCATTGTAGGGATGATGCTTACTACAAGACGCTGGGTGGAGAGGGGTCGAGGAGGAGGAGGAGGAAGGAGGAAGGAGGAGGATAAGTAACTCAAACCCAGCCAGCAACAAGAACACTCTCCTGCACGACTTGCGTTTTGAGCGAAAGTAACACGGCAGTGAGAGAGAGAGAGAGAGAGAGAGAGAGAGAGAGAGAGAGAGAGAGAGAGAGAGAGAGACTTGGCATGTTCGCGGGATATAGAATTCATTGTTGAGGAATTCGCACACAAAAAGGCGACACACGTCCGAACGCGGGAATATTTCATTTCAGGCATGGAATTCTTGCCATGTAGACTGAAGGAGTTAAAAAGAAAAAGGGAAAAGTATATATACATCAGTTGTTTTTTGTTTGTTTTTTTTAAGAAATTCTGCACCCAGGGCAATATAAACCGCGCTTGAGATGAGACTCGCGCGGGAAGCGAGACTTTTACTGTGAGAAAGACCGAAATACAGAGATGGCCTTCGTTCGTGTAGACACACACAAGACGATAAGGAAAACATGAGAGAAATGTCTTTAGATGAACAGATTAGAAGAAACACAGATGATGAGAGAAACAGACGGAGGAAAATACTGGTTAAAGGAATACAGAGAGACACGAACGAACAGTGAGTCATGAAAGAGGAACAGTTAGCTAAAGAGTACAAAGACAGAGGAACGGAGGAGAAGAGTTAAAACTCAAGACGGAGAAGAATTGACTGGTTGACTGACAGAAGAGACAGAAAGAAAACGGCGAATTAAAGAAAACAGAAACAGATGCATGGTGGACGGAGGGGTATTGAGTGCGACGTATATTAGACAGTGAGGCAGACAGACTAAGACAGCGAGAGGAACAGGAGGAGGGAAAGGCATGCGGATCTAATCAGATGTCGCTGGGTATTCCTCGTTGACAAGAGTAATATGTGTTGTGGACTGGCATGATTGTAATTATAAATGCCACGTCTGAGCGTCTGGTGAAGGGAAATGAAGTCAACTTTGATTTCATTTCTTGTCGGGGCGTTGAAGAGGAAAGAAAAAGAACCGACTGCTTGGTCTGATTGTGGCTGGTTTTCTGTATTACGTTTTCGTTCTGACGTGTTATAATGTATATTGTCGTATAGGGTTATGGCTACATATATTTCTACTGATATGCATTGCGAAAACGGAAATAGCTCAACCCAGATACCCATTTTATCGACTAACCTGTAAGGGTGGATGAACAGCTGCGTTGACTTTGGACCGACTGCCACCCACCAGGATTCGAACCTATGCGCTCGACCCTAGGCGGCCCGTGAATGCGTTATGTCAACGCTAACTGCTACATCAATACTTTCTTGGTGGCTTTAGTAGTGTTTGACCGGTTAGTTGCATGTGTCTCGGTCATCTGTCTTTGTGTGAGTGTGTTTCATGTCCTTTTCTTAGCGTTCGTATGTAGTTTTACACTTTGAATGGCTTGTGAAATTATTGCTGTCCATATTCAACACCAAACGTCATCTGAATACCATCACATATTTCATAACTTTTTCCGTAACATTTTCATACGAAATTTCTCCTTATCATTGATCTGTTATTACCCCAGTGGCTGGGTTGAGGTGCGTACAGCGTTGCAGTCGCTACACACACATCCTCAACCCATGTCCAGTGTGTTAACGTGTAAACGTGGACTTCCGTAATGCATAAAAGTGTTTCTCATTTTCCAATTTGTGTACCACATTATCCTCCTCCCTACTCCTGCTCTGGTAGACCGGCCCTCCCCTGGGATGGTGAAGAGATCGCAGAGTTTCTCAGACTTTGCTTATCATGACCGACATACAATGGCTTTTAAGCCTTGACGAGAGAGAGAGAGAGAGAGAGAGAGAGAGAGAGAGAGAGAGAGAGAGAGAGAGAGAGAGAGAGAGAGAGAGAGAGCAAGGGAAATAAAGTCAGGCTGGTTTATAACCTCCATCATCGAAGGTCAGAGAAAGAAAATCGTTGCCAGGAACCCCCAGTAAACTACGTCCAGTTTTAAGTTGCTTGCTTGGTAAGGCGACTCTAGCTGATGCGGTGGAGGAGGTCAGTGATGGAGGTAACAGTGATGTTGTTTTGTTTCGTGTCATGTTTTTTTTTTTTTTTTTTTGTACCAGTGACAAACACATGGGCAGAATCGATGAAGCTTCTGGGGACATATCGCTTGTTCGTTCTGTGATCCGAGAAGAAAACTGAAGACACTTCGATTTCAGGATCGACACCGGGAACGCTTTTTTCAGTAAGGTGTTGAGTCTTGGTAACCGATGAGTCAAACTTCATTCGCAAGAGGGAGATACGTTCGTAATCTTGTGGTAACGGAGATATTACGTCTTGATAACTAATTAGTCAACCTTGTTTTGCAAGAGTTAAAGTTCTTAAACTTGAAGCAACGTATCTACAAGCAGCCTGATATGTTTATGAAGGATGGCACATGTTGAAAAGGGCTCTTCAGTGAGTCTGTTCATGAGTTGTTTATTGAACACGAACATCGCCCATGTGGAGCAGGTGGTTTAAATTTTATGCCTGTCAGTTGCTAGAGTCATTAAGGCCTTCAACCTCAGGCTACCGCATCCACCTATCGAAATATCTTCGACGCCTTCCTTCTTCAGGTGCTGAAGATAATTCCAAGACCACAGGCGCTCTCACGATGCAGTTGTGGCTCTTGTGTAGAAGGCCCTTCCAAACCAAAACGTATTTTCCTTAGAATTCTTCTCACAATAGTTTTCACTCAGTTATTCGAATATTTAACGTAAATGCGCGAGGTATGCGAGAGAGGAAAAAAATTCAGTGTTAGAATTTTATAAGAAAATAGTTGTGATGAAATAATTTTCTCTGAATGTTGGTTTAGATATATAAGAGGAAAAAGTTCCAGGACACGCTCTCTAAAAGTGAGGAAGAGGAAACAAAAGAATGCTTTCTCCATATTAGTTAGAGTCAATCTTAATCCTTTAGCAGAAGAATTAGTGGCTGTTGATTGTACTGACTCCATTTTTGTGGAAATTAAAGACAAAGTTCAGGAGAAAAATAACGGTAGGATTAGTTTCCAAGCTTCCTGCGTACGAAAGACTCCATGATCAGTCAGCATTTAAATGTAGATAACACAATTCGGTCATAATGGTAGATTTTAACATACCAACAATGGAGTAGATTTTCCAATCCATTTCCATCATCTCCGGCTATGAACTCTTGATAGCTGCTTCATACAGTGGGTTGAGAAACCTACTGAAAATATGAACGCATTAGTTACAGCTACAGTCAAGGATCTTGCTGATAATGTCATGCTGGGGGGAAAAAAATATGGGAAAATAAAATGACCACTGACAAAATACTTTTTATATGGTTTTCAATACCACATAATGTGTTGAACGGGCAGGAAAAGACATCAGATTCTAGACTTGGATATTTGAGTGATCCTCGTATTACTCTCAAAAAATCATACATCAAACTGAATGCCAGTGAACTGCATTGTGAGACATCAAACTTCGCAGACGAGTCTAAACTGAAAAAAAAAAAAAAGTAACAGGAATTGAAGATCTGTAGTTGCGCGTCTCTATCAAGAGAAAATCTGATACAGTCGACTCACAGGCTGCAAATGCATTTCGAAATCAAGAAATACCAAATTTTACACATCTGCCGTAAGAATGAAAAGGCAAACCATTGCATGAAGTTTGGAGAGCCGCAGTATGTAAATGAGTCAAAAGACATATGCACGTGCAATTATCTCTGGTGACCAACGCAGTGCGGAAGAGCAAAAAGAATTTCGGGCTTCGTGAGTGGAACATTCGAATTCAAAGCCAGGAGGGACTAATCTACACTCTTTGCAGTTCACAGCTGAGTTTCCCCACCTCGAGTACTGCACTCCGTTTTGGTCGCCTTGTTTGTAAGGAAAATATGACCCAGACGGAACAGAAAGAGTACAGCAGCAGCAAAGAGCTACCAGGATGTTTCCCGGACCGAGATACAAATCCCATGAGAAATGGCAAGACGACCGAAACTTTTCTAGACTAATTAAGACAAAAAAAAAGAAGGCCATCAAATGGTGATTTGATACAGATATTCACAAATATGAAAGGCTTTGATCTAGTTGTAATGAGCTAATTAGGCTAGACTTGTCTGATTTCAGGCGTAATGATAAAAGACAGACTTTTGGACACTCGAGTCATTTCGAATGAGGTAAAGTACTTCTTTCTTCCATCATGATTGTCATCAGATGGAATGATATACCAGCGGTTATTGGCAGTAACACCAAAGACACGTCTTAAGATCAGACTTGAGAAATACTTCGCTTCATCAAGATTGCGTCCGGCCTTATTTGCGCCTCAGTCACTACGAAGATTTCAGGGCGTTTCTCTTTGCGTCTTTTACTCCCGTGTGTCCATCAGACACGACGCTCTCTATATCCGACCTCGTAAAAGGCCCTGAGAACATCCACGTTGTGGTCACCATGGTTTTGTGTGTTGTTTCAGTGCCCTCGTATACGTCGGGCTGGTCACAGAGCTCTCTTGCTGACAGTTTCCATCAACAGAAGACGGGGAGGTGATGATATTGTATACTCCCTGAGGCTGAAGCATTATCCATGGACATCCCCCTCCTCTCTCTCTCTCTCTCTCTCTCTCTCTCTCTTCAAGGCCTTTAAAAGGTGAGAGCTTTTAAACATATGATCCGCAAGAGAAACGCGGGCAGTTATAATTTGGAAAGTGGAAAAGGTCGAATTTAGATTTGAATCTACTCCGTTACGCTGCCAGAGCACTGACTGCTAACAATGACTGCCAACTCTTAGTGAGACATAAAAGCTTTTAAGGCAATATTCGTCCTCACAAATGCACTCAACTGTTGCTGTAGTCCAGCTGTAACACTCATTTTCTGAAATGGTTGTAAAGTGTTTTTTTTTTTTTCCTTTTCCCTCGTCCCTCAGGTAATTAAACCTCGTGAACCCGAGTACATTGGGTAAGCGTGCAAGTTAATTGTTAAATTCTCGACTGCCATTACTGGAGATGGGTCTTGCAGAATCACAGCGAGTAGCCGTGTCACCGGCTTTAGCAGTCAGTTCAACCTGGTTGTCACAGTGGCAGTTCAGGTCAACGTGGCTGTTACAGTGGCCAGTTCAGGTCAACCTGGCTCTTACAGTGGTAGTTCAGGTCAACCTGGCTGTTACAGTGGCAGTTCAGGTCAACCTGACTGTTACAGTGGCAGTTCAGTTCAACCTGGCTGTTACAGTGGCCGTTCAGGTCAACCTGGCTGTTACAGTGGCAGTTCAGGTCAACGTGGCTGTTACAGTGGCCGTTCAGGTCAACCTGGCTCTTACAGTGGCAGTTCAGGTCAACCTGGCTCTTACAGTGGCAGTTCAGGTCAACCTGGCTCTTACAGTGGCAGTTCAGGTCAACCTGGCTGTTGCAGTGGCAGTTAAGGTCAACCTGGCTGTTACAGTGGCAGTTCAGGTCAACCTGGCTGTTACAGTGGCAGTTCAGGTCAACCTGGCTGTTACAGTGGCAGTTCAGGTCAACCTGGCTGTTACAGTGGCAGTTCAGGTCAACCTGGCTGTTACAGTGGCAGTTCAGGTCAACCTGGCTGTTACAGTGGTAGTTCAGGTCAACCTGGCTGTTACAGTGGTAGTTCAGGTCCACCTGGCTGTTACAGAGACCGTCAGCAGGCCAACTTTGCTGTAACAGTAGCAGCCAGATCAACATTACTACTGTTGTGATGACGAGCTGTGCGTTACTGTGACTGAAACAGCCAGGCTAGTGTTACGGTAGATGAACGAGGCAAGTTGTCACAAGCGTTACTAACACACCGTTACCACTTTACTGTGAATACCGGATTAGTATTACCACTCATGTGGCATATGGCCCAAATGGCGTTACACAGAGAGCGCTCCCTCCAACGCATTTGTCACAGTAACAATACCGAGGCAGCGTTGGTATAACGTCAATAGGTAGTGTGTTTGTAAAGAAAAGGGGGGGGTTGGGGCGGGGCGGGGGTTGGGTTGGAGCGTGGGGACTGGTGGGGCGTGGGGATTGGTGGGGCGTGGGTTGGGGCAGGGGGTTTGTGGGGCGAGGGTTGGGGATGGCGCACATCAGATGTAGTACATCAAACAGATGTTTAAGAATCGTTCACTCGAGGGAAATGTGAGCAAGATCAGAGAGCAGACGTGAGAGGGGTAAGACAAAAAAAGATTAAGATGGGGACTCGATGTGAAATCAAAGGAAATATCTTTACCGGATGAGAAATTTTCATGAGGTGAGATTTGACCTAAAAGAAAAGGAATAGATAAATAGATTGTAGCAAATTTAGCGAAGGGTCGCTGGCTGTCATCTTCATAAGGAAAAAAAGTTCCGTGATAGATGACTACGTAATAAATAAATAATTACGTATCATAAACCACTCGAAATAAGGTACCTCCTGCCCTCTTTAGCCTCACTCACTCCCTCCCTCACCACTAGACAACCAGCCATCCACCTGCACCCGTCATTGTCGCTCTGTCACTCCCACCTCATCACTTCAGTCTGTCGTCCTGTCACTTTATACTCACCTCTCTGTCACTCCCACCTCATCACTTCAGTCTGTCGTCCTGTCACTTTATACTCATCGCTCTGTCACTCCCACCTCATCACTTCAGTCTGTCGTCCTGTCACTTTATACTCACCTCTCTGTCACTCCCACCTCATCACTTCAGTCTGTCCTCCTGTCACTTTATACTCACCTCTCCTCCAGCAGTTTACTCACACCCGATCCGTCCAACGCCTTCAGCTACTGTTGTTCGTTCATTGTTCGCCATACCTGTCCCATCCCACCGCATACCTCCCGTCAGCGGGACGCCTTCCGTCACTCACAAACCCCGTCAGCTTGTACCGGGTGGTAGTCATCTCTCTCTCTCTCTCTCTCTCTCTCTCTCTCTCTCTCTCTCTCTCTCTCTCTCTCTCTCTCTCTCTCTCTCCCGCCGCCTTCGTCATTCTCCCCTCGTTGTCATCAACAGTCTGTCTCCAGTCACCTCTCTCTCTCTCTCTCTCTCTCTCTCTCTCTCTCTCTCTCTCTCTCTCTCTCTCTCTCTCTCTCTCTCTCTCTCTCCCCGCCGCCTTCGTCATTATCCCCTCGTTGTCATCAACAGTCTGTCTCCAGTCACCTCTCTCTCTCTCTCTCTCTCTCTCTCTCTCTCTCTCTCTCTCTCTCTCTCTCTCTCTCTCTCTCTCTCTCTCTCTCTCTCTCTCTCTCTCCCCGCCACCTTCGTCATTATCCCCTCGTTGTCATCAACAGTCTGTCTCCAGTCACTTCTCTCTCTCTCTCTCTCTCTCTCTCTCTCTCTCTCTCTCTCTCTCTCTCTCTCTGGTAGGCAGCCACCGACGTGGAAGGTACTGCATTACCACCTGCTTGGGTATCGAAGTGGGTTATTGACGGCTGCGCTGTGACCCAGCAATTCATTGGCTGTTAAATGTCACTCCTTTGACCCAGGCAGTTGTCCTTCCTTCACGCTTCACCCATAAGTCGGGTTGATGGCGCTCACCCCATACACTTTGACCTTTCCATCTCACACGTACCATGTGACAACACATAGCTCGTTTATTTTCCTGCGGTGAACGCTACGCGCTAGCCCTGCCTTTTGGCGTTCGTGGTAGGCACTCGTAAGCAGACACTCTCCCCGAGAAATATAAAAAACAAAACGCTAAGACCCTAAATTTATTTGCCAGTTATGCACAGTAATGCTAGTGAGGGAAGTGAGTGTGAGCGGATATTGAGGTAAATTATTCACGTAAATGGATTACTATGCCAGGTCATACAGTGCAGGATTATGGTCACAAATGAAATGTTAAGCTCCTTACTTTAAAAAAAAGAAAAAAACGCGAAAATAAACTTTCTATGCATTTTTGTTAAAAAAAAAAAGAAACGCGAAAATAAACATTCCATGCATTTTTGAGGGAGTTCGACGTCGAAAAGTGACTGGGTAAATATATAAGCGGTTAGTTGTGGAGATGATAGAGTTCTTACCTACAAAGATAAACAAAGATAAACAAAGATAAGATGATGCTGTTATGACTGGATACAGGCTTTTAAAAGACTGTGTATTCGAGTCTTAAGATGAAGCCATGATCATCATAATATGTTTTCCTACCGTTGTCAGTCAAGCAAAGGACGAGGCTTGCACTACAACGTAATAAGTCAATTTCCTGTGTAATGTTATCGGAGCTCTGAGCTATGGCGGATATTCCTTAATGATCTCGAGCCTCATCAACCACGGGCGAGGTAAATACGTCAGAACGGGTCGTCTTGACTGGGCAATAAAGCGCTATACGTCGGGTTTGAAGGGGTCTGGAGCATATGATGAAGTGACCGGGGGACACACACACCATTATACTTGATATACAGCAGCTCCCTCACAACAGCCTGGCTAATGATATATGAGCGTGGCGTTCGCCATCACGGAGCAGTGGCATATAGTTCACCGGGCCCACACGGCGGCGGCGCAGTTTGTACGTAGATGACTACCATAGTCTTCCGGTACATTATGTTGAAGTTTACTTTGGAATGATACCACTAAGGAACCTGTGTTACTGCCGAAGTCATCCCCTTCTAACGCCGGGGTGAGCTCCTAAGCGCATTTTAGAGTTGATGGGAGAGGGAGGTCATTGTCTATGAGGGGCAAAGATGAGGATGTTTGATGGTATAGTATTTCCGACGGTATTGTAAGGATGCGAGGCACGGGCCGTCAATACGACTATACCAAAGAGGAGTTGGATGTGTTGGAAATGAACTATTTGAGGACTATGTAGAAGAAATATATATATATATATATATATATATATATATATATATTTTTTTTTTTTTTTTTTTTTTATACTTTGTCGCTGTCTCCCGCGTTTGCGAGGTAGCGCAAGGAAACAGACGAAAGAAATGGCCCAACCCCCCCCCCCCCATACACATGTACATACACACGTCCACACACGCAAATATACATACCTACACAGCCTTCCATGGTTTACCCCAGACGCTTCACATGCCTTGATTCAATCCACTGACAGCACGTCAGCCCCGGTATACCACATCGCTCCAATTCACTCTGTTCCTTGCCCTCCTTTCACCCTCCTGCATGTTCAGGCCCCGATCACACAAAATCTTTTTCACTCCATCTTTCCACCTCCAATTTGGTCTCCCTCTTCTCCTTGTTCCCTCCACCTCCGACACATATATCCTCTTGGTCAATCTTTCCTCACTCATCCTCTCCATGTGCCCAAACCACTTCAAAACACCCTCTTCTGCTCTCTCAACCACGCTCTTTTTATTTCCACACATCTCTCTTACCCTTACGTTACTCACTCGATCAAACCACCTCACACCACACATTGTCCTCAAACATCTCATTTCCAGCACATCCATCCTCCTGCGCACAACTCTATCCATAGCCCACGCCTCGCAACCATACAACATTGTTGGAACCACTATTCCCTCAAACATACCCATTTTTGCTTTCCGAGATAATGTTCTCGACTTCCACACATTCTTCAAGGCCCCCAGAATTTTCGCCCCCTCCCCCACCCTATGATCCACTTCCGCTTCCATGGTTCCATCCGCTGCCAGATCCACTCCCAGATATCTAAAACACTTCACTTCCTCCAGTTTTTCTCCATTCAAACTCACCTCCCAATTGACTTGACCCTCAACCCTACTGTACCTAATAACCTTGCTCTTATTCACATTTACTCTTAACTTTCTTCTTCCACACACTTTACCAAACTATATATATATATATATATACATATATATATATATATATATATATATATATATATTTTTTTTTTTTTTTTTTTTTTTTTTTTTTTTTTTTTACTTTGTCGCTGTCTCCCGCGTTTGCGAGGTACCGCAAGGAAACAGACGAAAGAAATGGCCCAACCCCCCCCCCCCATACACATGTACATACACACGTCCACACACGCAAATATACATACCTACACAGCTTTCCATGGTTTACCCCAGACGCTTCACATGCCTTGCTTCAATCCACTGACAGCACGTCAACCCCTGTATACCACATGACTCCAATTCACTCTATTTCTTGCCCTCCTTTCACCCTCCTGCATGTTCAGACCCCGATCACACAAAATCTTTTTCACTCCATCTTTCCACCTCCAATTTGGTCTCCCTCTTCTCCTCGTTCCCTCCACCTCCGACACATATATCCTCTTGGTCAATCTCTCCTCACTCATTCTCTCCATGTGCCCAAACCATTTCAAAACACCCTCTTCTGCTCTCTCAACCACGCTCTTTTTATTTCCACACATCTCTCTTACCCTTACGTTACTTACTCGATCAAACCACCTCACACCACACATTGTCCTCAAACATCTCATTTCCAGCACATCCATCCTCCTGCGCACATCTCTATCCATAGCCCACGCCTCGCAACCATACAGCATTGTTGGAACCACTATTCCCTCAAACATACCCCTTTTTGCTTTCCGAGATAATGTTTTTTTTTTTTTTTTTTTTTTTTTTTTTTTTTGTCGCTGTCTCCCGCGTTTGCGAGGTAGCTTCAATGCAAGATTGATTTCATTCATGTTTCTCCTGGCGTTAGTGTAGATAAAATATATATATATATATATATATATATATATATATATATATATATATATATATATATATATTCATGCATACATACAAACTCTGGAAGAATCCCTAAACTCGAACAATTTACATGCGTTTGTGACAGAAAAAAAAAAAATAATGATACGCACATAATGTAAAACATGGTACTAACTACAACGATGCTGTAAAATCATATGAAAATTAATTCGAACATTTTGGATTAATTGTACCGTATGTCCGAAATCAGCTTCAATGCAAGATTGATTTCATTCATGTTTCTCCTGGCGTTAGTGTAGATAAAATTATTTTCACTAAATCATTCACTTTTTTTTATTATTCTTTAGTTCCCTATGGACCTACCATACTCTCCTGCATGTTTAAGCCATAATTCCCTGCAACATTATCGTAGATCCCTTTGCATCACTACCATATTTCTCTGCATCGCTTTTGAAACCCCCTCCGCTGCAGAGAGCTCGGCAACATGTGTGTCCTTGTTCTGTATAACACTTCTGTACGTCGCCTGAACTTATTCGGTGTACTCGTATACTACCGTAGTCCCGCGCTGCTGTGCCTACATCACTTCCACCAACCAGTGTATAACTGTTGTTAAACCTCAACAACAATGTCTTTATTCAGCACAACACAACTATAGTGTCGCGAAGGACGGCACACACACACACACACACACACACACACACACACACACACACACACACACACACACACACATATATATATATATATATATATATATATATATATATATATATATATATATATATATATATGTACCCAAAGGCACTGATGTGGTTCCCCACCGCACTAGTTACACGCATCGCCTCCACACACCCACACAAAGTTACCTCAGGTCTCCTTTGATAATGTGTGGCCGCCTTCAACTTGCCACAGAACCTTGCTCTTGGGATCATAGTTTCTCCAGAACTGATATCATAACTTACGGTAGCCCTGCTATAGTTCCCCCGTAGCACTACCATAATTCCTCCCTACAGCACTGCCATAGTCCCCCAGTAGCACTACCATAGTCTCCTGTAGCACTGCCATAGTCTCCTGTAGCACTGCCATAGTCTCCTGTAGCACTGCCTTAGTCTCCTGTAGCACTGCCATAGTCTCCCTGCAGCACTGCCATAGTCCCCCTGTAGCACTACCATAGTCCACTGTAGCACTGCCTTACTTACTCCCTGCAGCACTACCATAGTCCCCTGTAGCACTGCCATAGTCCCCCTGTAGCACTACCATAGTCCCCCTGTAGCACTACCATAGTTCACTGTAGCACTGCCTTACTTACTCCCTGCAGCACTACCTTACTTACTCCCTGCAGCACTACCATAGTCCCCCTGTAGCACTGCCGTAGTCTCCCTGTAGCACTGCCATAGTCCCCTGTAGCACTGCCATAGTCTCCCTGCAGGACTACCAAAGTCCCCCTGTAGCACTACCATAGTTCCCTGTAGCACTACCTTACTTACTCCCTGCAGCACTACCATAGTCCCCCTGTAGCACTGCCATAGTCCCCTGTAGCACTGCCATAGTCCCCTGTAGCACTGCCATAGTCCCCTGTAGCACTGCCATAGTCCCCTGTAGCACTGCCATAGTCTCCCTGCAGGACTACCAAAGTCCCCCTGTAGCACTACCATAGTCCCCCTGTAGCACTACCTTACTTACTCCCTGCAGCACTACCATAGTCCCCCTGTAGCACTGCCATAGTCCCCTGTAGCACTGCCATGGTCTCCCTGCACCCATACCAACGTTCCCTGCAACACTACCATAGTTCCCTGCCACACACAGTTGATTACCACATCAGTACACATGGATATTTCTACGATCATCAGCTTGGGTTTGGGAAAGATCTGTTTGTTCATGGACTGACACAAGTAGAGGGAGAGAGAGAGAGAGAGAGAGAGAGAGAGAGAGAGAGAGAGAGAGAGAGAGAGGATATGTAACACCAATCAGCCCGCGTTAGGATAGGTGCTGGTCTGTCGGCGCTTGAGAGAGAAATTACCTGCCGTCGGGCAGGGTGGACTCAGCATCGGTGCACGGTAGGAGAAAACTACCTGATGTATTGATGTATAATCGACGTATAAAGGGGTGATAGAAGGAGGCTGGATTGGCAGGACGGGACACAGACAGAGGACAGATCCGTGCCATGGAACGTCGTGAAATATGCTACTCCACCAGGTGATGCAACACCTCCTAATTCTGTTGTTAATTTGTCGTGATAATATTTGATCCTATGGGTACGATATTCTATTTTTTTTTTCTTTTTCAGTTGGGCTCACTTTGATGTCAGATATAAGAATCATTGATGCTGCTTCCATGTGTCGTAAGCTACGCTCTTGTTTAATATATGACTTTTTTTGCAACTGAGGCTTCATTTTTTTCTTTTTTTTTTCATACTATTCGCCATATCCCGCGTTAGCGAGGTAGCGTTAAGAACAGAGGACTGAGCCTTTGAGAGAATGCCCTCACTTAGCCCCCTTCTCTGTTCCTTCTTTTGGAAAATCAAAAACGAGAGGGGAGGATTTCCACACCCCCCGCTCCCTCCCCTCCACACACACACACACACACACACACACACACACACACACACACACACACACACACACACACACACACACACACAAACCCTGGCTCCCTCCCCTTTTAGTCACCTTCTGTGACACGCAGGCAATACGTGGGACGTATTCTTTCTCCCCTTTTCCCCAATAGTCACTTTAAACTTTAATGGGCTCCCAGAGTTGCCCCTATATTATGAATCTGGTGGTGGCACAGCTCTTGGCAAACGAGCGTGGTTATTTGCAAGAACTAGTGTACAGTAGTGTCTAGAGTCACTCGTCCTAGAAATCACAAATTGATTTCCATCTCACCAGAATCCTAGCCGGTCCAAAGTCACCGCACTGGCAGCCACAC
The DNA here is from genome assembly GCF_036320965.1 of Panulirus ornatus. Lineage (NCBI taxonomy): Eukaryota > Metazoa > Arthropoda > Malacostraca > Decapoda > Palinuridae > Panulirus > Panulirus ornatus. The sequence goes on along the minus strand of NC_092233.1, from coordinate 12,874,956 downwards.
ACACACACACACACACACACACTCTCCCGATGTGGACAGGTTATTAAAATCGATGGTGTCGTCCAGTGAGAATGTAATATCTGCGGAGTAATATTCAAATATCTGTGCGTCGGCGAACAGATATTCCCGGATTATCGGTCTGCTGCCCCTGTCCACGCTTCAGATCTCGTACAAACATTAAGGGGAAAAAAATAAAAGGTAGAGTTGTTTACCAGAGTATTATCGGGTTCACGTCGACGTCTGCACTGAAAAGCGTTCTCTCACGTCGCCCTGGTACAATTTAAGAGGCGTAGAATTGCATAGACTATGTGAAAATGTCAAATATTAGATGAGTATTCGAGTTTGTCAAAGAGCGTGTTTGTTCGAGCCAAAGCCGGATAGAAAGAACCCGTATTTCGTTCAGCTTGTTGCAGAGGTAAGATTCCCGTGCGAAAGCATTCTCTTGTTTTCATATAATTCCAGAAATCATCATAAGTGATAATAGAGAACAACGGTAGGGAATAGCGGGAGATGAGAATAGGTGGGAGAGTAGAGCACAAGCGAAGGAGGAGAGGGTGATAATTTGGACTTTTAAGTGCAAAAAAAAAAGTATATAGTATCTATATAGGGTATGGTAACAGGAACCAAAAAAAAGAAGAAGAGGTGAGTGGGAAGAGCAGAGGAGAGAGAGAGAGAGAGAGAGAGAGAGAGAGAGAGAGAGAGAGAGAGAGAGAGAGAGAGAGAGAGAGAGAGCGAGAGAAGGACCAAAGGAAGGGGAAGAGGAAACAGCAGGAGAAGAAGCGGAAAGAGAGCTTCGCCACGTCTCTGGTCCTCTTAAGAAGACAAATACCTACGAAATGAAAAAGAATGCATCCCTCCTCAATGCATTGTGAAGGCTCATTCTACTTTTCAATACAGCTTGCAGATTTGGCTCCTCTGAGCTTACAGTTGCCCACCTAGGCTGAGGGGGCCCATTGACCGCGATGAGCATTGACATTTGGACTCACCTCCCACTGAGCAGAGAGGATCCAACAACAACGGCGAAATGGAATTGCTCAGTACATATGGCCACATAGCTAAACCCCCCCGCGCGCCAATTTTCCTCTTCATATCCCTCAAACTGCTGCCACAACCTTCCCGCTGAGCAATAACATATATTCCCGGGAATGTATGGCTCTGGCATCGAGCAATTCCTATCCTGCCAAGGAACTGGATGAATTATTGGCAACTATATGGGGATTAATCTTGTGTTTGGCACCTTGCTCGATGTCTACTACAGACACATTGGACCGCCTTTTTATAGTAAAGAAGAAGAAAAAAAAATATATTTATAGATCCCCCTGTAGTTCATACGCTGGTAAATCTTGTCTGTATGGACGATCTCCTCTCCTTAACTCGAACCCAAGTTACTCTTAGGTCGACGATTCCTGTAACCCGCTCTCCTTCCCTTTATCACTATCATACTCGTTCTCTCTGCCACGCTGTATCTGTCACACTGACCATATATCCTCTCGTACTTCGGAGCATATATAGTCTTTTACTTCGGAACATATATCCTCCCTTGAATCGGATCTGTGCAGTATATCTGAACGTAGCCATTAACTTTGCTACGTATATCTCTTTCTTTAACCATTTTCACTCTGCGTACATTTCAAAGCGCCACGGCTCGTCCTCACAGTAGCTTGAACATGCAAGGAATACTCATATCTTCCATTCTCTCCGGAAGACCTCACAAAATGAACATGGAAGATCTCTCTCCACGAAGCTGGGAATGTTTCATTGGTGCTGGAATTATTTTTCGTGTGCTCAGCTGTATCATATTCACAGGGAACCTCATCCGCCCCAGTGTATGGAACACTGATCGAATATCTGGGGTTCGACTCTTTTTCGTGATCTCTTTTGTCCAGGGTGGAATCGAAAGCCTTCCTTTAAACTCTCCAGTGACCATCCCTCTTCGGATCTTCCTAGGCATCGGGCGGGTTTATCTCTGGCAGCACCGTGAGTCAGAAGCTTCATTGGATGTCACATTCCACTCCTAGGGCCACGTAGTTGTGAACTGAGCAATACGAATAAGAGATATTAGCTCAAAAGTCAAGTGATCAGCGGTATGAAGATGAGAACTCTCAGTACATGGACTCCCGTGGTGTAGCGGTTACCGTTCCTGACCGTGACGCATTCGCAGGCCGCTCAGGGGCGAGTGCATAGGTTCGAATCCTGATTGCGGCATTCGGTCCGCAGTCAACCCAGCTGTTCATCCAACTGTTGGGTTTGGTCGACAAACTGGGTACCTGGCTTAGGCTAGGATATATATATATATATATATATATATATATATATATATATATATATATATATATATATATATATATATATACACACACAAGTTAGAGAGAATTCAGAAGCATATCACAAGCAAAGTCAAGGGATAGGAACGTGTGAACTACGTACAATGACAATTTGAAAGGAATCAAACATAACTGTAGAGTCAAGAGGAAGCATCGCGGCAAATTGAAGGGATGAAGCACAACGGAGGAGGAGGAGGAGCTGAGTTTTTACATCAGATAGAACACCGTGGGGTACACCGGAGAGACACCAGACAAAAGACATGCCAGGAGCACTGCAAGACAGGTAGTAAGAATATACCATATTCTCTCTCTCTCTCTCTCTCTCTCTCCCCTCTCTCTCTCTCTCTCTCTCTCCCCCCCCCCCTCTCTCTCTCTCTCTCTCTCTCTCTCTCTCTCTCTCTCTCTCTCTCTCTCTCTCTCTCTCTCTCTCACACACACACACACACACACACACACACACACTTCCTGATAGCCACGGACCAGCTTTTTGTATATGTCATGCGCAACTGATTTCTAGCTCTCCTCTTGTCTTCCTTGCCTTACTTTGCTCTCGTATACCAAGTTATCTCTTTGCTGATTATATATGTCCTCTTTCCCTTGCAGCCATGGCGTTCCGGAGAGTTTGTTCTGCGTCGTCTTCTCTCCTTTCAGTTCATCTACGACATTCTTTCCTCAACAAACAACCCGGTGCATGTCTTACGTTGCTCATCTGATTCAGCTTTTCTCTTGTTCTTTTAAATAGGCTCCATCTCCTGTCTCTCTCTCTCTCTCTCTCTCTCTCTCTCGTGTCATCACAGCTGCTGTTGTAAACTCTGACGTAGATAGGATTTTCCAGTGGGACAGACGTAACCTAGTTGAGATTTTCCAGTGGGACAGCCGTAACTTAGTTAAGCTTAATGCTTCTGAAGACCAAAGTCTTCGTGTTTCTCTCTTTCTCCTTGAATTCCTTCTGACTCTCACAATTTCTCCTGTTGGCTTTATGACGCCGCCACTCACCGTTAACTCTCAATTCTGTCTTCCTTGAAAAACCCTACATCACGCTCTGCTTCTGAGGAATTAGAAATATCATTAAAAAGATTTCCATACGCTCGTTTCTTCTGATCGTGTAATTCATATTACGCAAGGAGTTGATTCGCTCTTGTATGGATTAGCTGCTCTTACATCCGGCGTGGCTGTAGTTCAACACACCTGCTCGGAAGACTCAGGTGTGAAGGACACACCGACTCATCAGCCTTCCAAAGCTGCTGTAGGGGAGTATAGCAACTCTCTCCATGCCTTTCTGTTCTTGTCTTTTCCCCCCCTCTCATCTAGGTGTATTGACTTCGGCTTTTGCTACTCAGAGGTGGCTGCTCGCGTTACCCCTTCTCCGTTAGCTAGACCAGGCGGTGTTAGGCATGCTTCACATGATATGAGGGCCAGTAACTAATCGAGGATGAGCCGTTGTTGATATCCGTTTATTTCCATAGGTCGCTGAACTTTGGAACTCTTGGTCTCCTAATGTCTCTCTTGATAAATGACACCTGACGTTTTTCATCATGATTTCTTTGTTTTTTTTTTTTACAAATGGCGTTTTACACTACATCAAAACTCTTCGTCTCGTCTTTTTTTTCTCTCTCTCTCTCTCTCTCTCTCTTCATTCATTTTCATATTTTTCATATTCTGTCCATGCTTTAGGTACGGTGTGGGCCTCTGTCTGCCCATGACAGGTGCCTTTGGCATATCAAAAGATAAGATCGCTCCTGACCGGCAATATAGCCATTGGTCGACTACAATGAATCGGAATATGAACCTTACGTGAATTGTTTTTTGGGTTCTATACACTATACCAGATTCGAATAGCTTCGCGTATGAGAGAGAGAGTCGAGCTTTGACATTGTCGAAGAAAACGCACTTACGTCACCAGATCATAACGGTGTTTGAAGTGGCTCAACGCTTGTTTGCGAGTTGATTTGTTAAAAAGAAAATAATCAAGAGACACGACATAAGTCATCGGACTATAGCAATGTAGTCTATAGGAACGTGTAAGCACAACTCCCTGAATATAATTCATTTCTTGACCATTATCTTAACAACAGAGAGTTTCAAACCGTGTTTGGAGATGCACTTCAATGTGCTCAGCCTTACGCTAAACAAAATCATAGTTCTTCTTTGGGATTCTAGGCCTGTTACCTAGATCATAGATTCTTCATTATCATCATTTACTTTTCTACTACTCTCTTTATTGCCTCCTCCTATTGTCTTTCAAATTTTCGTATACATCATCTCTCTCATGTCCAAGAACGTCAACATGCTTAGAGAAGAGACTTGTGTGGTTCTCCGAGTCGCACCTTGTCCAGATATAGAGGCCAGGGAAGGTGCGGTAAGTCATCGCAGATGGTGGGATGTGTCATCCCAGAGGCTGCCAGCTGAGGAAACAGGACAACAGACCTTCTCCCACTACGCTTACCTTGCCGGCGTTGGGCTGGTATTGACTCGGCAAACATCATTAGCTCTTGTTTGGTGTGTGCAAATTGTCCGAAAGCGAATCTGGCCCCCTAGTTTAGATACATTGAAGTTCAGATTCTTTATTTCCACTTTTTGTTCGGTTCTTCAGGTTCATCCGATACGAGAAAGTACACCACGTCAGTTGTATGTGGCGGGAATTTTGAAGTAGATGAGGCTTTATTTGCTTACTGAATCGCCAGATCACGAGGGCTTGTTTGTGTAATGTGATGTCATTAGGTTGTAATTGTAGGTACACACACTGTCGGTACACCCATGTATTACTGTGTATTTGTGGGTGGACGAGTGTACTATTGTGTAATCGATTACACGAATTTACCTGAAAAGTTTACATACAGACACACACACACACACACACACACACACACACACACACACAGCAATTCTGTGGTCACTTAGACTGGAATATTGTGTTGAGTAGCAATGAACCATGGCATTTTGAAGGAAGGTTCTGTAAAATTTTACAGAGAAGGGGGTTAAAAATGAGGTTGAGATTTAGGTCAATAGAAGACATGAGGGAGTGAGGGATGTGGTGTATCAAAAAGTCATTGGACGTGTTGTAGAGGAGGAACATGCGCTACATCCAGTCAGAAAGCATTTGTAAGGTATAGGAGAACAAGGAACGGATACACCGCGGTAAGGAAGGAAGAACAGGCAGGATCTGAGAAGAATATTTTCCTGACGAAGCCGAAGGTAAATGCAAACATTTTCCATCAATTCATCAAGAACAAACTGTCACTTTTTATCTATAGTAACCGAGAAGGCACGGGGCGTAGATACGTCACAGTCCAGGCCATCTCGGATGAAAGGAAGAATAAGATAGAAGGAATTTAGAAATCGATCACGACTGGGCAGGTCTTGGTAGACCGGGTCATTAGAGTTAGAAAGGTTGTAGGAACGTTGAAAGACATATCTAAGGAAAGCAGTTGAAGTAGAAGGAAATAAGATACCTGAAAGAGGGGCTTAATTAGTGAGGGAGTTAGTTATATAATGATCAGGTCGGAAGACATAAGGAAAGGTTGAATTACCAGAGTTTTTTTTTTTGAGGGAGAGAGAGAGAGAGAGAGAGAGAGAGAGAGAGAGAGAGAGAGAGAGAGAGAGAGAGAGAGAGCGCTAAGGACCGGATAGACCTATCAGTTGAAGGCGAGGTCGAAGATGTTCTCGACTTCATTAAGAGCGTTGGCGTGATTACTGGCAGGAATAGAAGTAGAAGAGTTGGTTTCACGGGGGAAGGGGAGGAGGATATGTTTCACGGGGAAGGGGAGGAGGATATGTTTCACGGGGAAGGGGAGGAGGATATGTTTCACGGGGAAGGGGAGGAGGATATGTTTCACGGGGAAGGGGAGGAGGATATGTTTCACGGGGAAGGGGAGGAGGATATGTTTCACGGGGAAAGGGGAGGAGGATATGTTTCACCGGAAGGGGAGGAGGATATGTTTCACGGGGAAGGGGAGGAGGATATGTTTCACGGGAAGGGGAGGAGGATATGTTTCACGGGGAAGGGGAGGAGGATATGTTTCACGGGGAAGGGGAGGAGGATATGTTTCACGGGGAAGGGGAGGAGGATATGTTTCACGGGGAAGGGGAGGAGGATATGTTTCACGGGGAAGGGGAGGAGGATATGTTTCACGGGGAAAGGGGAGGAGGATATGTTTCACGGGGGAAGGGGAGGAGGATATGTTTCTGGGGAAGGGTAGGAGGATATGTTTCACGGGGAAGGGGAGGAGGATATGTTTCACGGGGAAGGGGAGGAGGATATGTCTCACGGGGAAGGGGAGGAGGATATGTTTCAGGGGAAGGGGAGGAGGATATGTTTCACGGGGAAGGGGAGGAGGATATGTTTCACGGGGGAAGGGGAGGAGGATATGTTTCAGGGGAAGGGGAGGAGGATATGTTTCACGGGGAAGGGGAGGAGGATATGTTTCACGGGGAAGGGGAGGAGGATATGTTTCACGGGGAAGGGGAGGAGGATATGTTTCAGGGGAAGGGGAGGAGGATATGTTTCACGGGGAGGGGAGGAGGATATGTTTCACGGGGAAGGGGAGGAGGATATGTTTCACGGGGAAGGGGAGGAGGATATGTTTCACGGTGGAAGGGGAGGAGGATATGTTTCACGGGGAAGGGGAGGAGGATATGTTTCACGGTGGAAGGGGAGGAGGATATGTTTCACGGGGAAGGGGAGGAGGATATGTTTCACCGGAAGGGGAGGAGGATATGTTTCACGGGGAAGGGGAGGAGGATATGTTTCACGGGAAGGGGAGGAGGATATGTTTCACGGGGAAGGGGAGGAGGATATGTTTCATGGTCTTATGCCCTCTGCCCCTGATGCATCAGACGCCACCGGGTGAATGATCCAGTGGAAGAAGGGATGTAGGACTTCACCCCAGCCAGAGATGATCTCCTCTCTACACATCCCAGCACAACGTGAGGCATGTCGAACCAGCGATGGCAGTGTTATCCGATCCTGCAGCACTATGCCACCCTGTGTATCACTACAGGATAATCTTACCATCCTGAAAAAGGAATGGTTGTATTTATATTCATTTTTCCTTTTGTTCATTCGGTAAGTATCTTAACTGATGAATTGTTTTCTCTAGCTGCTTTCCTTTTGTTCATTCAGTAAATATCTTAGCTGATGAATTGTTTTCTCTAGCTGCTTTCTTTTTGTTCATTCGGTAAATATCTTAGCTGATGAATTGTTTTCTCTAGCTGCTTTCCTTTTGTTCATTCAGTAAATATCTTAACTGATGAATTGTTTTCTCTTGCTGCTTTCCTTTTGTTCATTCGGTAAATATCTTAACTGATGAATTGTTTTCTGTAGCTGCTTTCCTTTTGTTCATTCAGTAAATATCTTAACTGATGAACTGCTTTTTCTAGCTGCTTTCTTTTTGTTCATTCAGTAAATATCTTAACTGATGAATTGTTTTCTGTAGCTGCTTTCCTTTTGTTCATTCAGTAAATATCTTAACTGATGAACTGCTTTTTCTAGCTGCTTTCTTTTTGTTCATTCAGTAAATATCTTAACTGATGAATTGTTTTCTGTAGCTGCTTTCCTTTTGTTCATTCAGTAAATATCTTAACTGATGAATTGTTTTCTGTAGCTGCTTTCCTTTTGTTCATTCAGTAAATATCTTAACTGATGAATTGTTTTCTCTAGCTGCTTTCTTTTTGTTCATTCAGTAAATATCTTAACTGATGAATTGTTTTCTCTAGCTGCTTTCTTTTTGTTCATTCAGTAAATACCTTAACTGATGAATTGTTTTCTCTAGCTGCTTTCTTTTTGTTCATTCAGTAAATATCTTAACTGATGAATTGTTTTCTCTAGCTGCTTTCCTTTCGTTCAATTGGTAAATATCTTAACTGATGAATTGTTTTCTCTAGCTGCTTTCCGAAGGTACTTATAGTGTTTACCATAAAAACATTCGATGGTAACTTTGTTTCAATGTACGGCGCATTTTTTTTCGCATAGGAGCTTTTCTCCACTTTTTTTCGTTTCACAATTTTTTTCCTAATTTCTGCTTCAGCTTCTCAAGCATGTAGCCGAACAACCATGAATCAAAGTTTAGTTCTCTGATGAGGAAGCCCCGGGTGAACTGTTATGAATAACAATTGGTCTTCGCTGACAACAATGCTCGGTTTAAACTCATTCTTACGGTCTCTTAATATAGCACCATGTATGTAATCCTCCTGTGCATATGTACAGTTTCTGTGTCACGGACCATAACCTTATGTCACCTGTGTATAACCCTCTGGGTATGAAGCATTATGTTGTCATCACGTTGAACATAATGGTTTGGATACTGAGTATAATTCTGTTGTTGGCAAGTACACTATTTATCAAAGAGAGTTCACACTGCAGTGATTAATTTCAGAAGTTTAATCACTAGATGTAATTCATAAGTACGAAGGAGGATCCTCAAGTATCTCTCGTAATCCTTTGAGTTTGATCAAATGGCCACTGGTTCCCCTAAGCTCAATAAACAGGATTCTAAAATCAGTGGGTACAGTCATGTCAGTAAGTAAAATGACAGTTATCTATAGCTCGTTAATGTCTTTATATCACGATGGAGTCGGTGTACGTCACGTTTAATCACCTGAAGATAATGGTGTGAATACAGAATCACAGCCGACATGTTAAGTAAGAATTATGCACAGTGAATCGACTTGAGAAGGTGGCAAAAGGCGCGTGTGAGGTGCAGGTATGATAGACCTCACGTCACTCATGTAAACAGGGCCCGCATGGCGACGCTGCCCCAAAGAAAATAGCAGACGAAATACCCGTCAAAATCACATTAGCAGTAATAAAATCGGAGACAAAGAACTCCAGAACGTAAACCTGTACACGCGTGCTGATGGTATAATCGTCCCAAGGATTGCAGGTGTAAATGTAATGTGTTAGCCTACTGGTGATGTCTCACACTGATTAAGGTAGCATAAAGGTCGTCTCAGTAATTCCCTTGCAGGAGAATCTAAGATTTTTATGCAGCTTTAAGTTAAGGTACAATTTTATCATTGCTGTGTATAGCAGAACAATCTGGCATGGTGTTTCTTTCCTTATAACAACCGTTGTTACCTAAAAAAAAACATAAGAAATTAAGTACGTAAAGAGCCGTAATTTGAGTCATAAGCAATAATCGTCTCTTCAGCCAATCACAGGCCTCTGTGTTAAAGAAGTGGGCGGGGTTTATTCAACATTTCTTCCGTGAACGGAGTGTAGGTGGCTGGTTGACTGGTTATATGGGATCTAATCCTGTCAAATGTTAGGGTCATCAAGGCTGTCAACATAGATTTATATCCTCTGCTTTGAAAATCTTTAATGCCTTCTCCAGGTGTGTTAAAGGTAATTCTAACACCACATACCCCCCTCCCCAGGTGTTAAAGGTAATTCTAACACCACATACACCCCTTCTCCAGGTGGTAAAGGTAATTCGAACACCACATACACCCCTAACAGTTTACGTACATGGCCCATGACTGCAACAGCCAGCGCCGGAACAACCCAATGTGTAATTACTTCTGCCACAGACGTCTGACCCCTAACTTTACCACAACCCTATAGGACTTGTTCTACCACAATCTTGTGACTACTAGTGGTACCACAACTTCCGAAACATCAAACCTATCGCATCCCTCTACCTACTTGTGTCATCACAGCCTCTGTAACCACTAGCTCTACCACAACTCTGTAGCTACTAGCATTACCACAATCCTATGACTCTTAGTACTGCCATGACCCAGCCTGTAACGGCCAGCGTTACCACCGTGTCCACTAGCACCACGACAGCTCCTTGGACGACTGTTACTTTAGGACGACTGTTACTTCCTCACTTCTCAAGCCAATACTGTCGTCACAACCTTGAGTCGACTAGTTTCGTCTAACCCTCGCCAGCAACAGTGTTGTCACAACCCTACAACCACAGCAGTATATGCGGGCTAACCCTGGTAGTGTTAGGTGGGAGTGCTACGCTAGGTTTAGTGTGGTGGCATGCAAGTCAGCCTTCGTGATGTGTGTGTGTGTGTGTTGCTACGTCAGGCAGTTGAAGCCAAGCATTCATATGTGTTACTCGAGCCAACCGTGGCGTTGTCAGGTGTGAGTGCCACCTAAAGCAGAGCGTAATGATATGCGGTCCGACCCTGATGGTGTGTGTTGAGAGCGACCCATGAATCTTCCAGCAAACGTAGCTTGAAGTCCAATTACTGTAGCAACTGGGGTACACAGACACAAGCCGTCCGGAGAGACACTACCATCCCGACATGGAAATGTTAAAGTGGTGCCAGGACTCATCTTACACCCCCAACTTGTCGGAATTGCTGGTCTTACTTTCTGTCTTATCAAAACTAAGTTACCAAGGTAGTAGCCACATCTTCCTACATGCATCATACTTCTTGCTTTTCACATCTTGTCTTCACCCTCTTTTCTTAGATTATTTTGAACACGGAACATGGAAAAGTCCATTGTATATGGGGTCTTTCATGAGTAAAATCGAGTAAGGGTTCAAGTAGTAGTAATCTTAGCCCCATCCAAGACACTTGTCCTTGTAATAGGCCTGATTTTTTTCCCCCTCATTCATTTTACTAACATTCGCAGCTTAAATAGAAATATTTCTTCTGTTCCTCACCATTTAAATAGTACCTTCCCAGTCTTACTACGTTGAACGCCTCATGGACCTTGAATCTCTTAAACTTTGATGTTCGTTGCCTTAGGATTTCTCTGTAAACAATAGCTTTCTCTCTCAGTTATACCTACTGCTCTCCTAACTCTACAAAATTAGTCATGCTTGTCGACTCTCTAAATATCCCGGTGCAAGAAGGTGGCATCCTCTCATCCTTAAGCTAAAGTCCTCATCTTAAGGGAGCTTCAGCGTGCACTATAAGGAATAGGTGACATCCATCTTCACAGACAGCGAGGAGGCTAAAAGAACTCACGTTTTCTATTCCTTGCGATCGAAGTAGCTCATAAAAAAAAAAACTCAAGTTACAGACTACTAAACTCATTGCCCAAAGACTCTGGATTGGTTTTTCATCTCTGATCCTTCGTGGTATGGCCACCAAATGGTAACACACCTAATTGAATAGTTCACCTGATCACACTTTTGAAGAAGGACGCCTCTTTCCTTTCTAAGCCACTCATTCTAACACGTCCACCGAACGCCAAATAGTGCTGATTGGATTTTCTTTTTTTCATTTTTCAGAGATTACTAAACCTCCTCCAGTGAGTCCCATTCACGTTTTACTTCTGCCCGAAATCATTGAGATATGATGTTCTTGAAGCGTACCTTCCCTTCGTCCAAAGGAAGAGAAATGTTCTCTCTTCAGCTTTTGATGGGTCTCTTTGCTCTTCGCTCAAGCGTATCATTAACAACGGTCGTACCTTCGACTGATAAAGACGCTCATTTCTTCTTCGATCTTCAAATTAGATGAATTTGCCATTCCTTCACCTCCATGTGCACGTCTTATACATCCTTGAAGCCCTTCTTGACAATTCTTTTCATACAGTTCATAAGGTAATTTTCCGCTAGGCCAGAAGCAAAGCGTATACACCGGATCGTATCTCTTCTCGTGCTTCGGAGGACTTTGCTTCTGGACTTGGGCCTGTGTTCCCATGTCTGTTTCACTTATACTTGAAAGCTTACACGTTTTCTTCGATCGAGGAATCACGTATCAAAACACCCCATCTCAAAGAAGGTTGACAAATCCATTCGTTAACTATCGTACTCTTCTGGTGGTTTCTTCATTACCCAAGCCTTTGAAGTTCTTCCCCAGCTTCCATTTCCTTATATATCATCAATCTCACTTTCTTCTCTCCTCTGATCACCAGTATGGTTCTCGTAGGATGATAATCCACTGGTGATATTCTATCGTATGTAACAAACGTCTCGACACCCTTTCTGAGAAATTTGGGAGCCCTACGTTCTAGCCCTGGATATTTAAGAATAACATTTGAGCATGGAATCGGGGTCAAATATTCCAGCTCCCCCTCTCTATCTTGGATCTCGCTCTCTCACCATGTTTTCCTCACTGCGGTGGCAGTCGAATTCCTACCGTTTGGACAAGGTAACTGTCTTTTTTTTCCTCTTTTTCCCAAAAGTAGACAGATAGCTTTTGATCTACAGGCATACAGCCTCTCCTTCTCTCTGGTCGCTCCATTTCCGTAATGGTTGATGGACCAACATCTTTCCATTTCAACAGCCATGCCCTTAATTTTCTTTCTTTCAAGTATCCTACCTTCTTCCTCTCTTTTATTTTCGGTCCTCTTTCGCAAACAGATAACCTCCTTCACTCAAACTCTGGAGAGTGAACTTTGCACTCCTTCAAGTTTTCCAGATCCACTGCATCTTCTCTTGCTTGGTCTGTGGCCTACCTCCTGACAACTACTTCATTCACATACCTGAACAGGCTTTTCCCAGTGGGGCGGACGGAACCAACTTAAGTAATACGCCTTGTAAACCCCTTTTTTTTTCCCCATTTCTCTTTCTGAAACTCCCCATGACGACTCCGTCTCCCTCGAATCGTTCTGCCATTCCACTAGTCAACACAGTAAACATGCTTGACATCATAGAAACACTTAGGTAATCTTGGAAACCCCAGATAATGCAGGTAGTTGAGTCTACCTTCAAAACAAGAGGGAGGGGGGGCACGTAGTCACTACGAATGTGTGATACGACGATCCGTTCTTGTATGGGAGGCCTGCGCTCGTATCTACTGCAGCTGTACCTTTCCATCCTTCATTTAATATCTATTTCAGACACGTATGCACCCACGATATCTGATGTAGAATATTTACCACTTCATCAAAATACGGTCAAACACCTCGGCCCGTCAGATCTTTCAAACCTGCCCCCATTATCCTTTTGCTTCCCACTTGATTCTCCTTCCCTCTTTTATAGATTAGAAATTATTGCCTTTTTCATTTCATTGGGAGCTCCCGAGGGCTGGCTTCTTCTGGGCGTCCGACACTGGCTTAGAGCATACATTATATGCCATTGCGGCTAACGACATGATTTTGGGTCTGGTATAATAGTATATGAGCCAGCCTTAGTGATGTGAGGTGAGGGTCCAACACCCTCACTCCCACATGTGGTGGTAGGTGAGGGTGCTACACCCTCACCTCACATGTGGTGGGAGGTGAGGATGCTGCACCCTCACCTCACATGTGGTGGTAGGTGAGGATGCTACACCCTCACCTCCCACATGTGGTGGGAGGTGAGGGTGCTACACCCTCACCTACCACATGTGATGTGAGGTGAGGGTGCTACACCCTCACCTCACATGTGGTGGTATCCACGACGACTCTGATGGTGTGGGAGGACAACGCTACTTGAAGACGAAAGTCAATCACTAACGACCCACTAATTGGCATCCCAGCTACGTTTCCCATGTGATGGATAAGAGGGATGGGATAGTACAAAACACACACACACACACACACACACACACACACACATACACACACACACACACACACACACACACACACACACACACACACACACACACACAAATGCATTAACAATGGCTGTTATACAGAAAATAAATCCAAAATTCCTTTTTTTCTTTTACTGTTCTGCTTGTCTGTCCTGCTGTCTGTCTTCCTGTCTGCCTGTCTGTCGGTCTGTACGTCAGTCTGTCTGTCTGTATGTCTCTGAAGTCACTCCCAGATAAAGCCAGGATTGATAAGTATGTAAGTAGTGTCAGGGAGGAGTAGTGGTGTAGTGGTGTAGTAGTGGTCTTCGTTTTAAAATTTCAGATGCAGTTCTGAATTTTCTTTTCTTTATTATTTGCTTCTTTGCTGGGCAGCCGTCCATAGAGAAACAAAGTCCATCGTCTGTGTTGCAAACCACACATATGTCACTGTCTTATCGACACCGATCGTCATTTCGGTCTTCGAATTCAACTGGAAGAAATCTCATGATACAGTAAGACAGGTCCTTAGTCACTTGGTTGGTTGATTGTTTGGTTGGCTGGGCTTGAGGCATATCAACTGCCAGGGGTCATTAAAGCCGCGTCAACGTAATTTACATCCACCAACCAAAAAAATTTTTTACACCTTCTTCAGGTGTTGAAGATAATTCTAAGACCACGTACACTCTTACTATGCATGTGGCCCATGCATGTGCCCTTATTATGAAGAAGGCAATACAGCTCATTTGCGTTCCTAAACTTGGTATAAACAGCAGTGTTCTGTAACTGGGTATGACGTACACACTATCTTTTCTTTGTGGGTATCATATTAGTCGATTAGTCGTTCATGTCTGTCAACTTCATAACAGGGGTTGGGTGTGAATATTCAAAGCAGCAGTACGCTGTCTTGCATGTCATATACCACCGAAGGGCGAACTCTGTACAGAGTTCGAATCAAGAACATGGAAGACCCAAGGTTAAGGTACACTGTGACCAGAGATGCTCTGTGATCGTCTGGCGTCAGTAACGTGTGAGTTCCTAGTTGACGTTTGACTTAAGAAGTGAGTGACCCGGCGTGTAGGTCTGTGTCAAATCAAAAACGCGGATATACACTCTCGCCTCTCAAGGTTTTGATATGATGGAGGTGATGAAAGAATACATTTTCAAGGCAAGGCCAGGAGGCTAAGATATTAGTCGTAGCTGCTTACAAGGAGGGATATACTGGCAAAAAAAAAATTTTTTTTGAGGGTGTGAAGATGGATCTGACTTTGAGAAGGAAGAACTCTATTTTTGTTTTTTTCAGTTTTTGTGCGAGTGTGCATTTATCTCAGGTGGAACGATAAGTTTTTTTGAGTTGGGTCCAGTTGCTTTTCTCCCAAACTGGTAAAGGCAGTGTCATGACTTCTGGAACAAACGTTGGAAAGGTCTTACATTGGAACAGGAATGCTTTCGATTTGGGAAAACTTTACCCATTACAGATACATATTGGGAGACGTGATGCTTCTCTCTCTCTCTCTCTCTCTCTCTCTCTCTCTCTCTCTCTCTCTCTCTCTCTCTCTCTCTCTCTCTCTCTCTCTCTCTCTCTCCCTCTCCCCAACCCAAACCTTCTCTTTGAACTCTACTGGTACACACACTTTCCCACGATGTCTCGAAAACAGTTGCAAGAGAAAGACGTGAGGCAGCAATGTGAAAAGGAGCTTCTCACTTGGATCTTGAAATATTATGTGATACTTTATAGCTAAACTCTCTCAGTTTGGTTGTGTATATGTGTCTGCAGTTGCATGTGTGTGTGTGTGTGTGTGTGTGTGTGTGTGTGTGTGTGTGTGTGTGTGTGTGTGTGAAGAGTATCTCATACGTTTCCCTGCCTGCTTGTGTGTATGTGAATGTGTAATTAACTATTTGCATCGCGGGAGTCTCCCCCATTATTCCTGCTTGGTGATCCAGCCTCTTGATCGTCATCCCATGTGGGATCAGATGCTTTCTTCTGGCAGTCCAGATATAAACAATCCAACCAACCTTTCCACTTGTCTGAGACAGAGCTCACTCTCTAGTAGAAATCACAGAGTTCACTCTCTCGTAGAAATCGAAGAGGTTTGAAACGCATGATCTTTCCTTAAGACTTATGCCGCCTTCTCACATAGACATCTCCTCCTCTGTAGAAAGTCATTCATTCACTTGCTTTCCGAATCACTTTTCCAGCACCTCTCAGACCACACTCGTTCAGGAAACCAGTCTGTAGTTCAGCACTTTCTTCCCGATCTCCTCTCTTATGGATGGGTATGACATTTGGTCATTTTCTATTCAGCACTTTGTGAGCGAGTGTGTGTGTGTGTGTCTGTGTGCGTGTTTGTGTGTACGTCTCCTTCAAGGCATGTTTATCAAAAAATATGCACTTGTATGTATGCATGTGGTGTGTTTGTATATGAAGTCACCTAACTGTACTTGACGAAGAGGGAGTTCTACTCCTGTGGGGGCCACATCTCGTGAGCTTTCTCCTCTGTCATACAACTCCTTAGAATTGGTTGGCTATTCTTTACCGTCTCTTTTCTCCCGTTAGATACTACTTGAGGGATCCTTCATATGTTAGCAGTCCCTGAATGTCTTATGACACGGCCGGACCCCAGCCTCTTGCAACTTGTCTTGCTTTTCGTGTTACACATCTATCATTTAGACTAATATTATTGGGAAGTCAGCCACTTGTACCGTTATACAGTAATTCGTATAGAACTGTACCTTTATACAGTAATTCGTATAGAACTGTACCTTTATACAGTAATTCGTATAGAACTGTACCTTTATACAGTAATTCGTATAGAACTGTACCTTTATACAGTAATTCGTTTAGAACTGTACCTTTATACAGTAATTCGTATAGAACTGTACCTTTATACAGTAATTCGTATAGAACTGTACCTTTATACAGTAATTCGTATAGAACTGTACCTTTATACAGTAATTCGTATAGAACTGTACCTTTATACAGTAATTCGTTTAGAACTGTACCTTTATACAGTAATTCGTATAGAACTTATTTCTTGCGATAGAATTGTTATTTTCCTCCTCTGTCAGCAGCTAATCAGTCTACCTTCAACCGCAATGCCATTTGTGTAGCCCATTTTCAGCTCTGGTCTCCAGCTGGTCGACATTCTAAACCCGTTGCTGCCGGGGTCGTTCCTACCCTTGTGCTCCATCCATTCTGTATCAGCTGGACTCTCACCTTCTATTTCCTAGCTTCCTCCCCTGGTCTTCCTCTTGATAGAGTCCCTCTTTACCAGATTTCTCATTATACGTAAATTTGTTGGCCTGCTCCAACACCACCTGGCTGTTATGCTCCGCTTTGAAATGAACTTCACGGGTCTTGGCCTCGCTTCGCTATTCTCTCTCTCTCTCTCTCTCTCTCTCTCTCTCTCTCTCTCTCTCTCTCTCTCTCTCTCTCTCTCTCTCTCTCTCTCTCTCTCTCTCTCTCCCTTGTCCATTTCGTGCCCTAGATATTCTACGTCATTTACTTCAGGTAACTGGAGTACCTTCTCTTGCTTGGTTGTGGCTCTTCCCTTGGCCAAACTGTGTCCCTGTTTTCGTTCAGATATCATCACTGTTCATTATCTTTCTTCCTTTCGTATATTCTCCCCACAATTTTTGGTTCTGTCTGTTTTCCTCATTTTGCTATTTTTTTTCTTTTTTTTTTGAGCTGATCGTCTACCTTTGGCCCATTGTCATTATCACTTAGTTCCTCTGTTGCTCTAGAGAATTTGTTGTTAACACTCTGTGTCTAATTCGTATCCATGTCATTATCTTTCTTTTGTATCTGTGCATGTGTGTGTGTGTGTGTGTGTGTGTGTGTGTGTGTGTGTGTGTGTGCGCGTGTGCGTGTATGTGTCTGTGTGTGTCTGTGTGTGTGATTTCTCATAAATGAATACCTTTCATGAACCATAAAAAAGAATAGAAGTATAGTTTACGCTCATTGACCGTACAGGATCATAGATACTTCGTATATCCATCAACGAAACTTCACGTATTCTAGAAGACAAAAAAGAAAAAACAGTATTGAATTACAAGAGTGAGTTTCTATCAGTACCTGATTTTCAGAAGATCATCGACGAAGCTGATGCAACAAAGGAAAACTGTGAGCATCAGTCTCGGGCTTCATAGAATGCTTCATGTGTGAAAATTTACTCCTTTTTACCCAGAATTACCAGTGAAAAATGGCAGTGTTTTTTTTTTCACTTTCACATAAATTGCAAAAGTGATTTATAACAAGTGCTCTCCATAAAGTTAATAATAATATCGTTCAAACGTATGTAAATTTTTTTAAAGTTGGGGGCTGTGCATTATTAATGACCATATTACTGTTAATGACGCTTATAAATTCTGAACACGTATGCTATTGACATTACCGAGTAAATTATAGATTGCATATTATCCAATAGGAAGTAGTATAGGAAATTTTAAGTTTTCTTAATGAGCGGCGGTATGTAGTGCAACTTTGAATGAGATGAACGAGTGAAAAATGCTCACCTGATATAGTAATACAGTACAAATGTTATTTAGTACTAACTCTTGCTATTCGAGCATAATATCTTTGTTCACTTAGCCTAAACTTAAGATCACTGAGAAAACCATATTGAGATGTATACCTATGGACAGTTCGCTACTACGCAATGCCGCTCTCCTCCATCCATCACTGTTAATGAGAATATCTTTTTTTTTTTCTTTTGAACTTTCAGTCCTATTTTCGAGTAAGGAGACATTCACATTTAGAAAAATAACTCAGTAAATGAGTTCAGGAATCTTAGCCACGACCCTCAACGAGGGGAAATTTTCAAGTCTCCGTATAATAGAGCACATGATGTTTAAATGTAAAGATCATATCCCAAATGCCCTACAATCTTGTGTTCTGTTCCCTTGCAGTGGTATTATGTTCGGTGTAGCATTAACGCCATGTTACACCGAGCGTACATAACTACATCTAACTGGCATGTCTTCCACACAGAAGCACGGCGGATCAAACAGACCCCACATCAACAACGACTACAATAACCCTTAGCAACGTAAATACTTCATGAAGAGTAAACTCACTGCGGCAGAAAGTCCAAGCAATACAACAACATACAGAATACACGACTGCAACCATATGTCGAGTGCCAAGAGGACAGATGAACGTGCACTGCGAGACATCCGTCTCCTGAAACATCGACCACAGAACACAAGATAACAAATCAGTCTATTTATCTGCTACACATACAAAAAAGGCAGCCTCATTATGAACAACAACCTTTTTGAAAAAAGATAAATTGTTACAAGAATGCAGTTAGTGAGTGAATGCACAAGAATGTAGTTAGTGAGTGAATGCAGTTAGTGAGTGAATGCAGTTAGTGACTGAGTTCTAATGTCGAGAAGAAGATTGTGAACGCCTTACCAGTATGATTTACGTGGGAAGCACGACCTTTACACTGTCCAGAAGCCCCATCCCTACACCTACAAGATGACACCATCAAACTGCATGTCTCCAAGAAGCTTAACATCACCTTTCCTCGAGAGACAGTTGTTAAACCCACGAGAATACTACTCTGCTAATAAGACACAAGACGCCAACATATCGCCACAGCATTTAATTGTCAAAGAACATTAACCTCACTAGAATACGGGCGCAAGACAGGATACTTCAACTACATGCCCCAGAATCACTCTTCAGCCAATGAGCACGCAGACCTGCATCCACGTCCGCCTACAGGTATTAATGTCTCGCCCGTCTACCCGCAATTCTTCCCACCTATCCAACACGCTGGCGAAGATAGATACAGGTTGTTTTAAGTATGATACAGGTTGTTTTTAGATTCGGTAAAAGTTGTGATGATTCAACATTGTGTTTGTAAAACGTCCAGTGTGGATCTTCCTCCGTTCCTGAAATACTAAGATAACGACCTTGTGGACGCCGACCACAACACGTCAGCATCCCAGTCACAACCCCACGTGGTCACGCTGGCCTCAACCAGTCACAACCCCACGTGGTCACGCTGGCCTCAACCAGTCACAACCCCACGTGGTCACGCTGGCCTCAACCAGTCACAACCCCACGTGGTCACGCTGGCCTCAACCGGTCACAACCCCACGTGGTCACGCTGGCCTCAACCAGTCACAACCCCACGTGGTCACGCTGGCCTCAACCAGTCACAACCCCACGTGGTCACGCTGGCCTCAACCAGTCACAACCTCACGTGGTCACGCTGGCCTCAACCAGTCACAACCCCACGTGGTCACGCTGGCCTCAACCAGTCACAACCCCACGTGGTCACGCTGGCCTCAACCAGTCACAACCCCACGTGGTCACGCTGGCCTCAACCAGTCACAACCCCACGTGGTCACGCTGGCCTCAACCAGTCACAACCCCACGTGGTCACGTGGTTTCGGGTTTTTTTTTTATATGTAGGGTGCCAGTTGTTTTAGTTGTGCTGCCAGCTGCTTGAGGTATTGGTGCTGGTTGCTATAAGCATTGTGCTGGTTGCTTTAAGTATCATGCCTGAGTGTTTTAAGGTACGGTGCCGGTTGTTCTGGCTATGATGCCGGTTGTTCTGGCTATGATGCCGGTTTTTCTGGCTATGATGCCGGTTGTTCTGGCTATGATGCCGGTTTTTCTGGCTATGATGCCGGTTTTTCTGGCTATGATGCCGGTTGTTCTGGCTATGATGCCGGTTTTTCTGGCTATGATGCCGGTTTTTCTGGCTATGATGCCGGTTGTTCTGGCTATGATGCCGGTTGCTCTTAGGGCAGTGGCTTTTCTTTAAGTACGGTGCCTGCTGTTCTTTGTCGGTGCCGGTTAGTCTAGATACAATGCCGGTTGTTCTAGATATGGTGCAGGTTTACCTAGATGCGATGCCGAATATTCTAGGCTCGGTGCCGGTTTGTTCTAGGCGCGGTGACCGTTAACTTAAGCACGGAAAAGGCACGTAACTTTTTTCACATAGTGACAGAAAGACAAAATCACCATTTAGATATAGTTAGAGTCATATGTGTAAAGATAGAGCGGTATCCATGACAAACTTGTGTCAGTTTGGAAGGATTCATAGCCGTACCCTCTCATTTTTAACTTTCCGAAAGAAGGAACAGAGAAGCGGGCCAAGTGAGGATTTCCTTCAAAGGCTCAGTCCTCTGTTCGTAACGCTACCTCACTAACGTGGGAAATGGCGAATAGTATGAAAAAGAAAATATATATATATATATATATATATATATATATATATATATATATATATATATATATATATATATATATATGTATATACATATATATGCCTTTCTACTTTTACCACGCTAAACTGTGAGTTTCCTGTCTCTTCTGCTGTCATAAACATCCTGAAGGGTTCCCAGTGATGTGTTGCTGTTTGAATTCCTTTGTAGTCAAGTGTATTATCACAAACAGCCTCGAGGTGAGGTAGCGGCCTATTGCTCTTTGAATTCCCTTGTATTTCTTTTGTATTCGAGTGTACCACACCCTTATGATCATAGATGAAGCGTAGAGTGATTAAACAGGTACACAGTAGGCACACTGCCTGCAGGTGTAAAGGATGTTAGAGCTGTGAAGAGCTTTTCAATCAAATTGTGGGAAAATCCCCATCCACTGTTTGGATTTCCTGTGGAATGTTTTCACGTGAATTCACTGAGGCATTAAGTTGGATATGACCGCCATTGTGCTACCCAGCAGAGCGTACAGCATTTGTAAGTAACCTTTTGAAATGTTGTGGCACGCCTAAGAGAACCGAGTGTGTAACAGTCTATCATTTTTTTTTTCCCATTTTCATTTTATGAAAGGAAAAATTATTCCGATTCTACTCAACTATGCTCCCTGCCTGTTAGGAGAGGGGAGACTATGGTAAGCTGCAAGTGTTCAATAGATCAACATCTTGGGAGTTCCACCAATCTGAGCCTCAGGGCGAGGGTAGTCGAGGGTCTCATGGGCAACTGAGGCATTCTGGTGTCTTCGGGCAAACAATGGGGAAAAAAAAAAAGTCTAGCTACAGTTTACTGCTGAAGAAAAGAATGATATGGTGTTGCTTAAAAAATTCCTACATATGGCCACAACTATTACAAATATTCTGATTCTATTCATTTTTTTTTTCTAAGATTTATGAAGATACACAGTAAAAGTCTCAAACACACACACACACACACACACACACACACACACACACACACACACATACTCACGCATGCACGCACTCACGCACACTCCAGCCAGCCAGAATATACATAGCAAAAGCATGGAACGAGTGTAACAAGATAAGAAAGGAGGATTAGAGAAACTGAAAATATGAATGTGGACAAGGCTAGTACATAGTACAAATCCAAGACTTTCCATAAATTCAATAGCAGTAACTTATCGGTTAAAGAGCAACTTATCAGGCTAATGGATTCAAAGCGAAGAGTTTTGTAAAGCATGATAGAAGGATATGTGATGAACTTGATACCAAGTTTAGATGGCTTCACAGTGGAAGACATAGTAGCTACAATACCAAAGACTGCTACGAGGAGAAAGTTTTAGAAAAAAGAAAGAAGCTTCTGGATTCTGTGTGTGAGAGGGACTTGGGAATTGACATCCTTGGACCTCTGTGTTGTACCGGTTCGTTATGCTGATGCGTGACGCACTCACGGCTCATTTGGGTTCAAACCAGCATAAGTTCGAATCCTGTTTGCGGTAGTCTGTTCACAATCAACCCCGCTGTTCACCTCGTTTATAGGCTGGTCGATAAACTGGGTACCTGGCTAATGCTATATGTATGTACATATATATATATATATATATATATATATATATATATATATATATATATATATATATATATATATATATATATATATATATATATATATATTGTGTGTATCTGTGTGTCTGTCTATGTACCCTAAATGAGACGGCCTGATCATAGCATTCAGTTGCATGTACCATCTCAGCTAAAAAAGGAAAAAAGAAAACGCCAGTCTCATATTAGGAGAAAGGTAATGCAGACAAACTGTTAGCTGGCAAGTAATAGGTCTTTTATTATCATTCTCTATAAGTAGCAAACAGAAGGTACAGAAGAAAAATGTTTCTACCAAGACAGGTTTCTGATGTTGCGACCGGTAAGATGAGTGCATAAAACACACACACACACACACACACACACACACACACACACACACACACACACACACACACACACACACACACACACATATATATATATATATATATATATATATATATATATATATATATATATAGGGGATAGGGGAGAAAGAATACTTCCCATGTATTCCCTGCGTGTCGTAAAAGGCGACTAAAAGGGAAGGGAGTGGGGGGCTGGAAATCCTCCCCTCTCATTTTTGATTTTCCAAAGGAAGGAACAGAGATGGGGCCAAGTGGGGATTTCCCTCAAAGGCTCAGTCCTCTGTTCCTAAAGCTACCTCGCTACCGCGGGAAATGGCGAATAGTATGAAAAAAAAAAAAAAAAATATATATATATATATAATTCTTTTTCTTTTTACCAAAACTTCAGCACCTGGTCTATTACTAAGATAACTGCCCCGCTGTTTATCACAGAGAGCAAACAAGAAAATAATATTGAGTCACACTATAGTTGATACAACATATATCTGTTTAATGTATTTTTGTGGGGTAATCTTTGACCTAAATCATTTTATACGCCATTATGCTGGTAATCATATCTAAATAGTAATTTGAGTCCTAATGATTTACGTAACCATACACACTCTAATGGATTTTTAATGGTATGCAATAACACATTCCTATCGCAGAACTGAATCATTTTGATTTTGTAAAACCGTACAATGAAAATGGAAATTTCATTTGCCTTGGGGAAATAATTCCTTTTTGGAGAGCAATTTACTGGTTGTAATTATGTAATTCACATATTCTGTGTAATTCCTGAGGGTGTCATTTCACTCATGACCTGTGAAGTAAATGAACTAGCAGTGTCAGTATATGTGAATGAACGCATATATTTCCCCCCCTCTCTTTTACACTATTCATCATGCTACCGTAGACTTTTGCCTCGGCGTGCGGCAGTTAATTCAATCAAATCTCTTAAAATACGGACGATAATGACATTACAGCGAGCTGGACCTACGCTCATGTTGGCCGTCTGTAAAGTCTTCCGGGAACGGGAATTTATTAATGGTACACAATTCGTAACTGTTGTGAAGAAAGAAAAAAGAAAAAAAGTTCGAAATTAAAAGACATGGGACAAATGAAGTGCCTCCCTTTTGAGCGAAAATATGCACGAGAAAAAAAGAAAAATTACGATACATAAATTATGCAGAACGTTATCAACATTTCGTTGTAAAGTTGCGCCTTAAAAACAGCACCAGGGAAATATTTGCGGTGGTTTATGAAGTACGTCTGTTAATTTTCCCACCGAGCAGAGGGAAATATCTAACGCAAAAATATGTGCTTTTATTAAGTGGGAATGAATATATCACACGATAGAATTGAAAGGATTAAATATCATGTGAGGACACAACGCATTTAATGAATTACCGAAAACAAAGTGGTCTTGAAACTGCAACAAGACTTTCCTTTTAGCTCTGCTTTGCTATACATGACCCCGTTCGTCTTAGTTCGCAACGCCCCCCCCCAGCGGTGTGGTATCCTGGTGAAAGGGAGTGGGGTAGTGGTCTGGGAACCTAAACATTCACTTCAACTCCTTGTCACAGCAAGGCAGTGTTCTCATACTTCCCTCCCACGTTTACTGTTCTTGCACGACGCATGCACTTCAACTTCCCTCGCTCACTTAGTCGTTGTACCCAACATGTGCATTTTGACTTCTCTCCTGCGGTCATCACACTGACAATTTCCTACTTATCTTTTCGAAGGGACTGACACGACATGGATAGAACAAGCCCCCAGTCAAGGCCATCGCGGATGAAAGGAAAAAAGAAAAAAAAAAAAAGTCAGTGAAAATAGGTAAAAAGATCATAAGAAGAGTGAATGAGGAAAGGGGTAAAAAAAATTCTACAGCTTAGATGTTCGAGGAAAGAGTGAGGTATCATAACCGCTAATCCTCAAGTGGCCCCTCTGTAAACAGACAACTGTGGAAGCATTGGCCATATGCATGAATACCTCGTGTAGAAGCCTTGATTGCAGGGACACATTCAGACGGCTCATGAGAGCAGTGACCAAGATAATGCCCGAAGAACGGGGAATGACGGGAGAATTAATGAGACAAGGGACTTTTAATTTTTAGCATTTTATTCGAAAAATTAGATTTGCCTGAAAACATCAGTATACAGAATATTTCAAATGCTAAATACGAATCTGGGATTGAAATTTCGTTTTGCCATGTTTATAACCTGTGATTAAGCTGTTAACTAATTACGATTTTAAAACATCCGCTTTGTATTTTCTTTAGCATTTATTGACTAGGGATATTGTTAAGACACTTTTTATGATTATTTCAAGTATTGAAACATCTTTATTTGTTATATTTCATTTTTAAAACCATTTTTTCCCCAAGATATACCTTGAATATACCTGCAATTTTTGCCACTTTTCTCAGAAAAATTTATTTGCCTGAAAACATCAGTATAAGGAATATCTTTAATGCTAATTACGAATCTGATGTGTAAATTTCGTTTTGCCACATGTATGCCTTGTAATTACGTCGTGAATGTATTCTAATTTTGACAAATTTTTTGATCATTCCCTTGGTATATACTGGGTATCTATCATTGAGGCGAAGGAGATATTTTCTATGATTATTTCAAATGTAAAAGCTTTGAATAATGTTATATTTCGATTTTGAAACAAAAGTCTTTTTGGCTAGAAAATATCCTGAACTATTACCTGTAATTCATAGCATTTTCTTCGAAAAATTAGATTTCCCTGAAAACATCAGTATAAGAATATTTTCGATGCTTAATACGAATATGGAATATTTATTTCGTTTTACCATGTTTATAACCTGTAATTAGTTGTGAACTAATTCCAATTTCAAAACATCCGCTTTTTATTTTCTTTAGTATTTTTTGACTAGGGATATTGTTAAGACACTTTTTATGAATATTTCAATTATAGAAGCATCTTATTTTCTTATATTTCAATTTATTCACCAGAGATATTGTTAAGACACTTTTAGTGATTATTTCAAGTATAGAAGCTTCTTATTTTGTTAAATTTCAATTTTAAAACAACTTTTTTTTCCGCTAAAATATACCCTGAACATCCTGCAATAATACCCTGCAATTTTTGCCACTTTTCTCAGATGAGTTGATTTGCCTAAAAACATCAGTATAAGAAATATCTTTATTGTTAATTACGAATCTCATGTGGAAATCTCGTTTTGCCACATGTATGCCTTGTAATTACGTCGTGAATATATTCTAATTTTGACAAATTTTCTGATCATTCCCTTGGTATATACTGGGTATCTATCAATGAGGCGAAGCATTTTGAGATATTTTCTATGAGTATTTCAAATGTAAAAGCTTTGAAGAATGTTGTTTATCGATTTTCAAACAAATTTTTTTTTTTTTTGGCTAAAAGAAAGTCCTGAACTATTACCTGTAATTCTTAACATTTTCTTCAAAAAATTAGATTTGACTGAAAATATCTGTGTAAGCAATATTTTTCATGCTTAATACGAATATAGAATTTCTATTTCGTTTTACCATGTTCATAATCTGTAATTAAGTTGTTAACTAATTAGGATTTCAAGACTTCCGCTTTGTATTTTCTTTAGCATTTATTAACTAGAGCTATTGTTAAGACACTTTTTATGATTATTTCAACTTTCTTATCTTGTTATATTTCAATTTTAAAACAATTTTTTTTTGTGCTGAAATATACCCTGAACTATTACCTGCAATTTTTGCCACGTTTCTCAGAAAAGTTGATTTGCCTGAAAACAGCAGTATAAGGAATATCCTCAATGCTAATTACGAATCTGATATGGAGATTTCGTTTTGCCACATGTATGCCTCGTAATTAAGTACTGAATTTATTCTAATTTGAGTTTATGACACTTATCTAAGCTGTTAAATGAAGTCCGTTTTGAAATATTTTTTTGCTGATTTGCACCGTGTTTACTGTGTGTATATCGGTAACTAAGAGCCTAATGATTTATTTTACATAATCTTTTCAACTACAGAAGTGTTTGAATATCTTATATATATATATATATATATATATATATATATATATATATATATATATATATATATATATATATATATATATATATATATATATCTTATAGTTTTAAAACAAAAAGTTTTTAAGCTAAAAAATACCCTGAACTATTGCCTTGAATTTCTGGCATTTTTCTCATTATAAGAAGCATTTTTCATGCTTAATACAAATCTGGTGTTGAAATATCGTTTAATCCTGTTTAAGCTGTTAGATGAAGTCCGTTTTCAAATATTTTTTGCTGCTTTGCATCGTATTTATTGGGTCTGTATCGGTAACTGAGAGGATTATGATATGTTTTCCATAATTATTTCAAGTACAGAAGAGTTTGAATAACTTATATTTTAATTTTGAAACAAAAAGTTTTATGACCTAAAAATTACCCTGAACTATTACCTTGAATTTTCGGCATTTTTCTCAGAAAATGAATTTCCTGTAAAAGTTGATTATAAGAAGTATTTTTCATGCTAAATACAAATCTGGTGTAAAAATATCGTTTAATCCTCTTAATGACACTAATTTAAGCTGTTAAATGAATTCAGTTTTCAAATATTTTTTGCTCTTTTGCATCGTATTTACTGGGTCTGTCTCGGGAACTGAGAGCATTATGATATATTTTCCATAATTATTTCAAGTATAGAAGAGTTTGAATATCTTATCTTCTAATTTTGAAACAAAAAGTTTTTTGAGCTAAAAATTACCCTGAACTGTTACCTTGAATTTTTGGCATTTTTCTCAGAAAAATGGATTTCCTGCAAAATTTGATTATAAGAAGTATTTTTCATGCTGAATACAAATCTGGTGTTAAAATGTCGTTTAATCCTGTTTATGACACTATTTTAAGCTGTTTAATGAAATCAGTTTTGAAATTTTTTTGCTCCTTTGCATCGTATTTACTGGGTCTGTATCGGTAACTCAGAGCATTATGATATATTTTCCATAATTGTTTCAAGTACAGAAGAGTTTGAATATCTTATCTTTTAATTTTAAAACAAAAATTTTTTTGAACAAAAAAATACCCTGTACTATTACCTTGAATTTCTTGCATTTTTCTCAAAAAATAGATATCCTTTAAAAGCTCATTATAAGAAGTATTTTTCATGCTGGATACAAATCTGGTGTTAAAATGTCGTTATATACAGTTTATGCACTAATCTAATCTCTTAAATGAAGTTAGTTTTTGAATATTTTTTGCTCCTTTGCATCGTATTTACTGCGTCTGTAACGGTAACTAAGAGCATTATGATATATTTTCCATAATTATTTCAAGTATAGAATAGTTTGAATATCTTATCTTTTAATTTTGAAACAAAATGTTTTTTGAGGTAGAAATTACCCTGAACTATTACCTTGAATTTTTGGCATTTTTCTCAGAAAAATGGATTTCCTGCAAAATTTGATTATAAGAAGTATTTTTCATGCTGAATACAAATCTGGTGTTAAAATGTCGTTTAATCCTGTTTATGACACTAATTTCAGCTGTTTACTGAAGTCAGTTTTGAAATATTTTTTGCTCCTTTGCATCGTATTTACTGGGTCTGTATCGGTAACTGAGAACATTATGATATATTTTCCATAATTGTTTCAAGTACAGAAGTGTTTGAATATCTTATCTTTTAATTTTAAAACAAAAATTTTTTTGAACAAAAAAATACCCTGAACTGTTACCTTGAATTTCATACATTTTTCTCAGAAAAATAGATATCCTTTAAAAGCTCATTATAAGAAGTATTTTTCATGCTGGATACAAATCTGGTGTTAAAATGTCGTTAGATACAGTTTATGCACTAATATAATCTCTTAAATGAAGTTAGTTTTTGAATATTTTTTGCTCCTTTGCATCGTATTTACTGCGTCTGTAACGGTAACTAAGAGCATTATGATATATTTTCTATAATTATTTCAAGTATAGAATAGTTTGAATATCTTATCTTTTAATTTTGAAACAAAAAGTTTTTTGAGGTAAAAATTACCCTGAACTATTACCTTGAATTTTTGGCATTTTTCTCAGAAAAATGGATTTCCTGCAAAATTTGATTATAAGAAGTATTTTTCATGCTGAATACAAATCTGGTGTTAAAATGTCGTTTAATCCTATTTATGACACTAATTTAAGCCTTTTTAATGAAGTCAGTTTTGAAATATTTTTTGCTCCTTTGCATCGTATTTACTGGGTATGTATCGGTAACTGAGAGCATTATAATATATTTTCCATAATTGTTTCAAGTACAGAAGAGTTTGAATATCTTATCTTTTAATTCTAAAACAAAAATCTTTTTGAACAAAAAAATACCCTGAACTATTAACTTGAATTTCTTGCATTTCTCTCAAAAAAAATAGATATCCCTTAAAAACTTATTATAAGAAGTATTTTCCATGCTGAATACAAATCTGGTGTTAAAATGTCGTTTAATCCTGTTTATGCACTAAACTAAGCTGCTAAATGAAGTCAGTGAAGAAGCGTTTACTTATGGTGTATTTCGATTTTGAAGAAAAAGGTTTTTTGGGCTAAAATATTAACTGTAAGTTTTGACATTTTCCTCAGAAAAACAAAATTCCCTGAAAACATCAGTATAAGGACTATATTTAATGGTAAATACGAATACGGAATTTAAATTTCGTGTTTCCATGTTTATAACCTGTAATTAAGTTGTTAAGTAATCACAATTTTAAAACATCAACTTTGTATTTTCTTTAGCATTTATTGAGTAGGGATATTGTCAAGACACTTTTCATGATTATTTTAAGCATAAAAGCATCTTATATTGTTATATTTCAATTTTAATACAAATTTTTTGGGTGGCAAAAAATATACCCCTGGAAATTTTGTTTTTTTCTTAGGGAAATAGATTTGTGTCAAAGCGTTAGTGCAAGGAAAATGTTTCATACTAAATACGAATCTAGGTACGAAAAATTGTTTGGACATATCTGTGTATGTTAATTAAATCATTAGATGATTAAAACTTAAATATATATATATATATATATATATATATATATATATATATATATATATATATATATATATATATATATATATATATATATATCAGTTCTCTCAGCCACATGAAATACCTTGTGAACTCGTAGTGTTCTGACGAGGCAAAAAAGAATATTTTTCTCATACCAGCACACTTGCTCGTATCCCAAACAACTAAAAGTTTCCAATACAGCTGGAAACAAGAGTCAAGCCTTATCACGCCAAAAGTCGGTGACTACTGACGCCGACACAGCAGCAGCTGCGGCAATCTGTTATGTCCTGAAGTTCAGGTGCACCAAAATGCTCTCCTAATTCCCAGCTCTCTGAAGGCGGAGGAGAATTTCACCGAGAGAAGTGGACGAGGATCGCTATGGTAGGCTACACACACCTGCGCTGGAAATGTTCTCAAGAGGATGGATGGCCTAACGTATCAGGGGTGAGAGAACATAATTCTGTAGGTTAATCTGGGTAACTCTCTCTCTCTCTCTCTCTCTCTCTCTCTCTCTCTCTCTCTCTCTCTCTCTCTCTCTCTCTCTCTAACTCTCCAGATGCTCAGGGTTCCTGATGGCGAGCGGTTGAAAGGCGAGATGGTGATGTGAGATGCGACGGTGATGGTGAAGTGTAACAAGATGGTGATAGTGAAATTGAGGAGTACTGGAGGGAAGAGGTTTGTGCCGTTAAATGTAGGTCTTGGCGCGGGGGATGGTGATTGTGCCGTTGAAGTGTATTGGTGGGGGTTTGGTGATAGTTGAAGTTTGCAGGTGGTGGCGTCTGGGAGATCTGATTACAAATATTGCAGCTACATTGTGGTTTTGATGAGATGTGATGGTGCGATGGTGATGTTAATGATGCCATTAAGGTGGCATGGGGGTGATGGATATGTGAGATACATTGGAAATAGTGTTGATGATACGGAAATGAGAATAATAATTAGTATGATATACAGAATAATGGTAGAAGTAACAATAATGTCTATGATAATAATAATAATAATAATAATATAATAATAATAATAATAATGATAAAAATGATAGTAATAATAATAGTGATAATGATAGAATAGTACTAATAAAATAATGATAATGAAAATAATAATCATGCTATTAATGATAATGATGATAGTAATAATATTGATGATAACACAAATAATGATAATAGTAATAGTAATAATGATAATAATAATAGTAATAATAATAATAATAATAATAATAATAATGATAATAATAATAATGATAATAATAATGATAATAATGATAATAATAATAATGATAATAATAATAATAATAATAATAATAGTGATAATGGACTAATGGGTACTTTTAAGGCTGTTTATGATATTCGAAGAGATCAGAAACTCTGAGATGACTGCTCTAAGAATAGATAAGCATACAGGTGATTCAAAGGGAAATACTTGTAAACCTTTTCCGTATCTTGAGGAAAAGTATTTACTGAGGCTGCTCTTAACCGCATCTATGATGCTGCTTTCAACTACTCTAACTTGTAAGTCATTGTATATCTAAACAACCCTTTTTTTAAGAGAAAGCCCCCTCCCCCCCCTCCTCTCTCTCTCTCTCTCTCTCTCTCTCTCTCTCTCTCTCTCTCTCTCTCTCTCTCTCTCTCTCTCTCTCTCTCTCTCTTAAAGTAAAATGATTGCCCACGAGTATTTAGTTACTTCGAGTGAAATCAAACAAATTTAGCCTTAAGCAGGTTGGTAGATGAGAATCATCAAAAGGCTTTGATGATTTTGAAAACCTGTATTAGATCATCTCTTAACCTCCTCTTTTCTAAGCTTAATAGATTCAAGTCGTTTACGTGACTCTCGTACAATTTGTTGCTCAGTCCTCGAATCACCTTATGTTCGCTCGCCACTGCACTCTCTCCAAATATGTTTGTCTTTTTTTAAAGTAGGGTGTCATACCTCAACTGAAGGCACTGTTCCAAGTGAGGACCCAACAGCATATTAGATAGACCCATAGAATTGAATTGAAAATCCCTGCCTCTGAGCCTAAGACTTGTCTCTTTTTTTTCGCCTTATTTCATGCTTTTACGCACTTGGCTTTAGGTCACCAGAAATCATTCCACCGAAATATTTTTTCTCCATAATTTTTTGTAGCTAAGCAGAATTCGTGTTGTAGCTCACCATTACGCTGTCATTATTGATATGTAGAATTTTTCAAGTTTCGGTATTAGAAGTCATTCACCACTAGTGGTTCCGATCAAATCAGTTTGTCGTATGTCAGTTTGGAGCTGTAAGCATTCAGTTTCTGTGATTTTTTCGTATCTTAAGAATGCAACCCATTATCAGATTCTTTAGTTCATATGAGTAACAGAACCGGATCCAAGCCTGCAGTTGACCCTAATCAACAACACATTCTTCGACTCAGCGGTAGTTAGCTTCTCTTCCAAGCTTCGTCATTTTCACTACCATCTTCCCAACCATATCATTTTCTCCTCTACGAAAGTTTCACCCTCGCATCCACTTAAGAAGTGATCAAACATCCCATTAGATTCGCCTTACCGTGAACAACATCGATAAAACCGACATTAATGCAAACAGCTTCTTAGGAACTACACACGAAACCTTCTACATTAAGCGGATGAAAGTGCTCCCCATCAACACCATCTCCAGCGCCTCCTGGTGGGTACAGCATCCCAACACTTGTAAATTACTACAGAAAGGTACGGACACTCGATTTTCCTCATAACCAATAACCTCACTGGATCTATTCCAGAGCTCCAACGTCCATGGTAAACATATTGACACAAAGAATATTATGTTGCATGATGAAGCAAAATATACTGGGATCGTTATTACAACCGTATCGCCCTATCTTTTATACACCTTCAAAGAAGCGCTCAAGTCGCACACGAAAACCAAAGCAAGGGATCAAATCGAACTCGATAGCAGATGATATATTGGTATATTCCGTGGTGTATCGGTCAGCTTTGCTTACCGTCAGGCACTGGAAGGGCCGCCTGGTGTCGAGTGCATAGGTTCGAATCCTAGTTGCGACGGTCGGTCCTGGACCACAGTCAACACAGCAGCTCATCCTCCCTTAGGGGATGAAAATTTGGCTACCTGGCTTACGCTAGGTTGTACATCGCGTTAAAGAATTGACTTTGAATAGTGCCTTTATTTGCCCGTGTCGTCTCAACTACCATAGAAAAGTCTTCATACAATAGAAATTCTTCTACAGTAACATGAAGTCCAGAACACAGTCTTACACTTCGTAACTTGTACAATCTTCACTCAAAAGTCATCACTTCAGGAGAATGACAAATGTTCCCCACACCACTGATGTGGGGTCCACTTCTCCCAAATATCCCTTGCTAAACCTTCAACCTAACTAACTTCAAGAAATGTGGAGGAAAAAAGTTTTCAGCAATACGGAAGAATTTAAGTGATAACTTTGATCCAGAAGACGAACTTCATGTGAAACAGAAGCCAGATGATCCTCCAAGACAGTATATTCACACCCTTAAGCCTACGTAATCATCTTCATCTCCTCATATTTACCTCTACAATTTAGGATCCACTGTTTATTATATTTTTCAGGTATTTTCACAGCGATGCTCATCTCGCTCAGTCATGCCTCACACCCTAGATAGATATTACAGCTTAATTAAAAGAATTTAGTTCACTAATCTGTTCATTAAAACTGTTGTATTCAGCGTAAACTTCTAACAACTTTCATTATAACTTTCACGTCCAGAGCTCATTAATAGAGGGCCCTGTTTCCTCGCTGTGATGAGGAGACTTCATTAGTACTGCGATTGAACGTATTTAAAGAGGATTGTTCGTTCTGCAGCCGCGATCCGTCGATAGGTTTAGGATATGAGAGTGACTAAGGCTGTCATCACGTAATTTTTTTCATCAGCCCCTTAGACTAAGCTCAACGAAATTGTTGTGTAAAGTTGTCATCCGTAAAATGCTCGAGAGAATACGTGAGAGAGCGAGTTTCCAAATACACACCAGCACACGACCAAGTGCGCTGAGAACGACACGTTTCTCTTTGGCATCTGGAACTGTTGTACTACGTTGAACACTGGGGTGGTTGGCTACAGTATCAGGCTTTAGTAACATAAGGTCCTATGCTTTTAGGACCAAACGCTAAGACACAAGCAGCTGCACGAAGGTACATAGATCCGAAGTTGCGCTCATGTAACAGAGGAGTTAGTGGCCTGTAATGAGGTTACGTGGTGAAGCAATTTATTCTCCTTTTCATTTCTCTGTCGCTGATGGTATAACCCACACCACGGAAATAATTCTATAGTTTTCCATCGAGAGTCTATACTTTAAGCATTTACGACATATACAGGCAGCTAATCTTATGCTTATTTCGAGACTCTTGACAGGGTTAATTGCTTATGAAATATAGGGTAATATCTAGAAAATAGTTTTGAACAGGAGGAATTCTCAAATATATATAAAACGTATTCGTTCATATATTTCATCGTATCCCAATCACTCTGTTGTGCTGGATTTATTACCTACCAACACCAAATGTTCATTGAGCCAGAATCAGTACCGTACATCGAACGTATGCAAATACTGTGTGTCATCTGGACACTAAGAGGAAATGCCACATATGACAATGTAATTTCTCCTCGTCTTGAACATGACCAGTTTGAATGATGTAATACGTTCATTTCCTTTTTCTTCTTTTTATAAGGTAATTCTGGCTTATGAGCATACTTCTTTTCTACAATGCTTGATGACGCATCATTGGAAGTGATATATTGATATTTAGGTAGCGATCCTGTAAGAAAAGAAATATGATGTGTAGATTTGCTCCTGTTTCCATGTCTTGACAAACAGCATAGGGAAATTATCCATCCACCTGTCCTTCTATCTGGCTCGCGTTTTCGACTGATCCTTGCCAGAGATGCACAGAATAACAATACTGTTTATTTGGTTCCACGATCAGTATTTCTGCAGGAAATTTTGCACAGGTGACATGAGAAAAAAAAAATACTTCTGCATGGACAGAAGAGCAGAGTGCTTGAGGAGAGTGCACTGATGGAAGAACTTGAGTTTTTCACTCAGTTATTTCATGGGACCCAATGATTTACATCTCCTGCTGCACATAGAAGACGTATGACTCAGTTCCCAGCTGAAACCAACAGAGAGAAAACGTTTGACTCAGTTCCCAGCTGAGACCAACACCATATATGCAAAAATCATCTAATTGATTTAGTTGTGGCACTCAAAATATAAAACATGGATAATTGATTTTGAAGTACATAATCATCGAATGAATTTTAGATACATTTGTTGTTGTTAGAAACGTATACTCCAAGGTCAAGAGTTTAATTACGAGATCAGGTTCTCAAAATGGGATGTAGATAAGTTGATGTTTGGAACATGATAAACTATGTTCACCATAATATGATGTCGTAGATGTTTGGAACATAATAAAGTATGTTCACCATAACATGATGTTGAATATGTTTGGAACATGATAAAGTATGTGAACCATAACATAATGTTATAAATGTTTGAAACATGATAAAGAATGTTCACTATAACATGATGTTACTTGACCTTGCACTCGACATTACCCAGCCAATGTAGAAATTTGATATTTTTCGATACTATGGATTTTGTAAAACAAATGATGTGTGACATTAGCAAACATATTGTAACTTACCTAATCCTTGCATTCTTAAGAAAATCGAACTTATTGTATATGTTAAAGTGCTATGATGGACTCTTTGTGTCAACACTTTTAGGTTATAGGGGAGTGAAATTCCTTGAAAGAACTTAGATACATACAAGAATCTTACTGAAAGCCAGTTTTTAATGTCATTCAAGCGTAAACTTAAATATATCCGCTCGGGATTAATATAGTGGCACGTTCTGCATACACTGAGCTAATAGTATCAGCTTGGCCTCGGAGGTTCATCTTTGTTGCTGTTAATAGCTTCGTGAGCTAGGTCCAGACCCGGGACAACCCTTACCTTGTCATGGCCCAACAGATGACTGCAGGTTCTCACGCCTTTTACCAGGGCGCTAGTAAGGACCAGGAGTAATCTGTAAACCAGGTTACGTAGAACAAAGTTTTATGACCATGAATAGCTATATATATATATATATATATATATATATATATATATATATATATATATATATATATATATATATATATGTATGTATTTTCCCTGGTGATAGGGGAGAAAGAATACTTCCCACGTATTCCCTGCGTGTCGTAGAAGGCGACTAAAAGGGGAGGGAGCGGGGGGCTGGAAATCCTCCTCTCTCGTTTTTTTTTTTAATTTTCCAAAAGAGAGAACAGAGAACTGGGCCAGGTGAGGGTATTCCCTCAAAGGCCCAGTCCTCTGTTCTTAACGCTACCTCGCTGATGCGGGAAATGGCGAATAGTTTGAAAGAAAAGAAGAAAAGAATATATATATATATATATATATATATATATATATATATATATATATATATATATATATATATATATATATATATCCTCCCTCTCGTTTTTTTTTTTAATTTTCCAAAAGAAGGAACAGAGAAGGGGGCCAAGTGAGGATATTCCCTCAAAGGATCAGTCCTCTGTTCTTAACGTTACCTCGCTAACGCGGGAAATGGCGAATAGTATGAAAAAAAGACTATATATATATATATATATATATATATATATATATATATATATATTTTTTTTTTTTTTTTTTTTTTTATACTTTGTCGCTGTCTCCCGCGTTTGCGAGGTAGCGCGAGGAAACAGACGAAAGAAATGGCCCAACCCCCATACACACGTACATACACACGTCCACACACGCAAATATACATACCTACACAGCTTTCCATGGTTCACCCCAGACGCTTCACATGCCTTGATTCAATCCACTGACAGCACGTCAACCCCTGTATACCACATCGCTCCAATTCACTCTATTCCTTGCCCTCCTTTCACCCTCCTGCATGTTCAGGCCCCGATCACACAAAATCTTTTTCACTCCATCTTTCCACCTCCAATTTGGTCTCCCTCTTCTCCTCGTTCCCTCCACCTCCGACACATATATCCTCTTGGTCAATCTTTCCTCACTCATTCTCTCCATGTGCCCAAACCATTTCAAAACACCCTCTTCTGCTCTCTCAACCACGCTCTTTTTATTTCCACACATCTCTCTTACCCTTACGTTACTTACTCGATCAAACCACCTCACACCACACATTGTCCTCAAACATCTCATTTCCAGCACATCCATCCTCCTGCGCACAACTCTATCCATAGCCCACGCCTCGCAACCATACAACATTGTTGGAACCACTATTCCTTCAAACATACCCATTTTTGCTTTCCGAGATAATGTTCTCGACTTCCACACATTTTTCAAGGCTCCCAAAATTTTCGCCCCCTCCCCCACCCTATGATCCACTTCCGCTTCCATGGTTCCATCCGCTGACAGATCCACTCCCAGATATCTAAAACACTTCACTTCCTCCAGTTTTTCTCCATTCAAACTCACCTCCCAATTGACTTGACCCTCAACCCTACTGTACCTAATAACCTTGCTCTTATTCACATTTACTCTTAACTTTCTTCTTCCACACACTTTACCAAACTCAGTCACCAGCTTCTGCAGTTTCTCACATGAATCAGCCACCAGCGCTGTATCATCAGCGAACAACAACTGACTCACTTCCCAAGCTCTCTCATCCCCAACAGACTTCATACTTGCCCCTCTTTCCAGGACTCTTGCATTTACCTCCCTAACAACCCCATCCATAAACAAATTAAACAACCATGGAGACATCACACACCCCTGCCGCAAACCTACATTCACTGAGAACCAATCACTTTCCTCTCTTCCTACACGTACACATGCCTTACATCCTCGATAAAAACTTTTCACTGCTTCTAACAACTTGCCTCCCACACCATATATTCTTAATACCTTCCACAGAGCATCTCTATCAACTCTATCATATGCCTTCTCCAGATCCATAAATGCTACATACAAATCCATTTGCTTTTCTAAGTATTTCTCACATACATTCTTCAAAGCAAACACCTGATCCACACATCCTCTACCACTTCTGAAACCGCACTGCTCTTCCCCAATCTGATGCTCTGTACATGCCTTCACCCTCTCAATCAATACCCTCCCATATAGTTTACCAGGAATACTCAACAAACTTATACCTCTGTAATTTGAGCACTCACTCTTATCCCCTTTGCCTTTGTACAATGGCACTATGCACGCATTCCGCCAATCCTCAGGCACCTCACCATGAGTCATACATACATTAAATAACCTTACCAACCAGTCAACAATACAGTCACCCCCTTTTTTAATAAATTCCACTGCAATACCATCCAAACCTGCTGCCTTGCCGGCTTTCATCTTCCGCAAAGCTTTTACTACCTCTTCTCTGTTTACCAAATCATTTTCCCTAACCCTCTCACTTTGCACACCACCTCGACCAAAACACCCTATATCTGCCACTCTGTCATCAGACACATTCAACAAACCTTCAAAATACTCATTCCATCTCCTTCTCACATCACCACTACTTGTTATCACCTCCCCATTTACGCCCTTCACTGAAGTTCCCATTTGCTCCCTTGTCTTACGCACCCTATTTACCTCCTTCCAGAACATCTTTTTATTCTCCCTAAAATTTACTGATAGTCTCTCACCCCAACTCTCATTTGCCCTTTTTTTCACCTCTTGCACCTTTCTCTTGACCTCCTGTCTCTTTCTTTTATACTTCTCCCACTCAATTGCATTTTTTCCCTGCAAAAATCGTCCAAATGCCTCTCTCTTCTCTTTCACTAATACTCTTACTTCTTCATCCCACCACTCACTACCCTTTCTAAACAGCCCACCTCCCACTCTTCTCATGCCACAAGCATCTTTTGCGCAATCCATCACTGATTCCCTAAATACATCCCATTCCTCCCCCACTCCCCTTACTTCCATTGTTCTCACCTTTTTCCATTCTGTACACAGTCTCTCCTGGTACTATATATATATATATATATATATATATATATATATATATATATATATATATATATATATATATATATATATATAAAACGTTTGTGTGTGTGTGTTTCGAAGTGTGAAAGTTTGTGTCGGGAATAGTTATCAAAAGCTTCGTTGATATCTGTTGCCACTAATACTGTGCGGGAGGGTGGTGCGGTTGTTTGAAGTCGTCTAAAGTGCAATGTGATAATGGTCTGCCGAGGTCTGAAGCCATGCTGTGTTGGTAAGAGTGGAACAACTTGGATGATTCTGATGTGGATATGTTTTTTTCAAGGGGTTCGGATACTCAAGACAGAAGTGGTATTTAGAGGGTTTCATAATGAGTACTACGTTGACAAGCTTCTAGATCATTGGGATTCAATACTATAACCAGGAATGGCTTATGACATCTGCAGGAGCTGCATTGCAACGCGGCTAAAGTGTTTTAATGTGGAAGTTTGAAATGCTGTCAGGGCCTGTTGCAAGGGAGTTCTATAAGGTCTTAATTGTATCATGCGTGTCATTAGAGGTAAAAGATGGGTCGGTAGTTGCGTCAGGAAGGACTTCATTCTTCTTTTTTTTCACTTTCTTTCACAACTCTTTGTTGTTGGTTTGTGGCCGATTGCTGCGTAGTGTTTCACGAGTATGTTCGGTTGTTCTCTTTTTTAAGAAGGATGGATGTTGTGGAGATTGTGCGGCATCTTTAATGGTCGTCAGAATTGGGATCTATGGCTGATGATGGTGTGATGGTAAGAGATCAAGATAGTGATGGTGCTGTTGAGAGGCAGGATTTATTCTATAGCTTCGTTGATCAATGATATTATATATATATATATATATATATATATATATATATATATATATATATATATATATATATATATATATATATATTTCGCCATTTCCCGCGTTAGAAAGGTAGCGTTAGGAACAGAGGACTGGGCCTCTGAGGGAATATCCTCACCTGTCCCCCTTCTCTGCTCCTTCTTTTGGAAAAAAAAAAAAAAGAATATGTATATATATGTGTGTGTGTGTGTGTGTGTGTGTTTGTGTGTGTGTGTGTGTGTGTGTTTGTGTGTGTGTGTGTGTGTGTGTGTGTGTGTGTGTGTGTGTATGCGTTTGTGTGTGTGTAAGAGTATGTTACGTTCACCTGCAAATCAGTGTGTAGAAAATTATACCAGTGCGCGCCTGAGAGTTGTATCCAGGCTCCCGAACACTGCAGGCGGACAGCGTGCCTCCGGACTACCGATGAGATAAAGCCTGTCTCACTGGAACTGTTATCTAGAGCTCCAGGGCCCCCTCGGGGCCAGAATGTGGGCGGCCTGCCTCCCGCTACAGGGTCCACCTCCGTGGTGTATCGGTTAGCCTTCCTAGACGACCCTCAGCACATCAGGAAACCATAATATGTACAAGATGAGCAACAGCAAAGGTGCAGTATGTCAGCCAAAGAGGGTGGAAGTGACGTCGTTGACCAATCAAAATAAGGAAGTTAATTTCAAGACGTATGTTGACTTAGTGGAGAAAGTAGCAGAATCTGGAGCTCAGATGTGTGTTTCTTCCTGAAGCTTGAGATGACACTGTTGAATCAGTGGAAGAGTCTATCCAGCATGCAGAATCCAGCATAGGTTCGAATCTTGATGGCGGTAGCCGGTCCGCACTCCACCCAGGTTTTCATTCCTCCCTTAGGCGCTGGCCAGTAGAATAGGTACCTGTAATAAGTTAGGATATGTGCATTTGTGAGTACATACATAGTAATAATAGACTTGGTGTATATATATATATATATATATATATATATATATATATATATATATATATATATATATATATATATATATATATACAAGGTAAGAGACGGGGCAACACGAGTGTAGTAAGACTTTTTCCCCCGTAACAGACAAAAAGTAACCACACAAGCTTATTTAACCTCTGGAAAAAATTACCTTCCAGGAAGTCTGAGGGAGTTTACTCCTTGACTGACTGATACGTTTACAGTCTCTGTCCACTCGCGCGTTTCTACCTCCGTCGCTGATTTGGAAAACGGCAACTCTGATTACGTAGAACTCGACCCACTCACCTGCATTGGAGAGGAGTGTAGACAAACCACACTGTGCAGTATTAGCCTGTATGTACA
Source organism: Panulirus ornatus (assembly GCF_036320965.1). Lineage (NCBI taxonomy): Eukaryota > Metazoa > Arthropoda > Malacostraca > Decapoda > Palinuridae > Panulirus > Panulirus ornatus. The sequence goes on along the minus strand of NC_092233.1, from coordinate 12,833,950 downwards.
TGGAAGTATATGAAAGGGAAAATTTCATCGGAATAACGGGCAAATTTACTACATGGCACCTGATAAGGTGGATTGTCTCCACGAAACATGTCGTGCCACTTGTATAGAACAATTACATGTTAAATATGAATATATGAACTCGTACTGAAGTGCGATTTTACCTTCATAACTTTCATCACGGACAAGTGTGATCATCACATTTACATGGAGTATATATATGTTGACATTATCGTGACGACGCTGTGAACAGACTTAGATAGTGTAAAAGCAAAGATAACAATCCAGTGTGTGAAAGAATTCAGTTCACTGTTGATAAAAGAGAAAGAAGGAGGACTGCCAGGCTCAGATATCTTCCCATAGAGACGATGGCCTAGGGCTGTCATTTTCCGTTTACAGAAGCGAACTAACACGATTTCGTACTTTACGTATCATCTCAGAGTAAAAGAACAAACTCGGGAGTGGTGATAAGATTTATCTAATGAAGAGCATTACGAAGTCAAAAGTACTCAGCGCCTCCTGAGTATTTTTGAAAATTCTCTGAGTCACTGATTTTACACAGTTAAGAGACTCAGCTACTGCTATGGCGACGTGAAGAGTCACCTCCGTCGCTGTGTGATGCTTCTGCACGTGGTGTTTGCGAGACGTCAGTCACTATCTGGATCGTTTTATGGTAAGGTGATACCATGTCTTGTGAAGGTTTTCATTCGAATGAACAAGGTTGTGCGTGAGAGGCGAGGAGTTCCTTGCATACGTCCCCACTTCGCCAGGAATGGTACTGATGTGAGCACATATTTCCTGGTCCGTAGGATAGCTAGGTTATATCAGCCATATGCCAAGCGTCAAACGCGTAAATACGATATGAATTTTGCCTCAGTGTCCCTGGTAATGAATCATTTAAAAAATCATTGTGAAATGGTATTTTACTTGTTGTGTAATTGGGCTTTCATACTGAACAATGCCCTCCTGAACAATTTTTTTTTTATCCAATTTGCACAACTTCAGCAATTAGTGATCGCAGATTTGGAGGAAAATAATTGCCGTAAAGATAAGACTATATAAAGTTACATACGTATTGAACGAGTTACCGTCAAGAGTCCCTCAGAGAAAACCAATTATATCTCATTTTTTGTTTTCCCTCAGCTTTGGACCCATTCATTAATCAATTTCTGTTCATGACATATTCATAGAATCCCCAATCATTAGCGCAGGTATTGGATCCATTAAAACTTTTTTTTTTTCTTGAATCTTTGTCGTCGACAAATGTAAATATTATATTTTTTCTTGGCTGAAACTAACTAGGGCGCATTAAAGGAAAATTATATATGCATTATTTAGAGATATTTTTGCACTTTACGCTGAGTATATTTCAAAAGGAACTGACGTTTGACGTTTCTAAGGAATAGTTTCTATGTTATAGCGTCCTGTCGTTCCTATATAATAGATTTCAATGTTGATGTTTTTGTAAATGGTGTCTAACATCCCAGTAGAGTGTTTGTCCACCATACACGATACTTTATGTGTAACCTTCATCAATGGGTGGGTGTTAATCCCCCCTAGTTTACTGAAATCAGTCAACACACTTCTTTCATGCCCCTCACCATCTCCACACACTTATCTCCCTCCCCTTCTTCCACTCCAAACACACACACACACACACACACACACACACACACACACACGCAAATACCTCTCTTACTCTTTCCCTAACGCCGAAGGCTCTTCTCTCACTGTCGTGTATGTGACTCGTCTCTAAACTCTAATATTCTGTCCTCCGTCACCATCCTGTTCCATTGCGCATGTGATAAAATAGAGATTTTTATCACCACTTTCCGTGTAGGTCTAGAATGCTCGAGTCACTTTCCCTTTACGCATCGTTGTCAGAATTTCTTACCCAAGAAGCTCTCGTACTACACAGAAAATGGGGTTTATGAGTTTTTTTATCTTGTTGATCACTGCCACACGTAATATTTTGGAAAGGTCTCTATTTTCCAAGACTGTCTTTTCTTGTATAAGTTATTTTTCATTGGCAAAAATGACATTATAATTCGTAGTATATATATATATATATATATATATATATATATATATATATATATATATATATATATATATATATATATATATATAGCGTTATTGTTGTTGATAATATTCTTTGGAAATACGAGAAATTAGTGGTAGAGACCATAAACTCTGTTCCTCACGTGTATTTAGTATAAAGGTGGACATCAGCGAGGACATATTTGCTCCCGTCCTTATATATTCAACCATCCATCTGTGATTCAGGATATATTCATGTGGAGAGACAAAGTTCGTTCGATGTTCGAGTGTGGCCTTATCACTCATTCCTCTTGGTTGATTCATTAGATCACATTATTCTTATAGTAAGATTATTGGTATGTGGATAGAGGGGAGAGACATCATTATTGACTGTCGCTGTATTGTATATATAATTCATCAATATACCTTAATCTAGGGTACTGTTGCATCTATAACTATGACCGAGGTAGGACTTTCATTTATCAGTGTGTGTATGTGTGTGTGTGTGTGTGTGTTTGTGTGTGTGTGTGTGTGTGCGTTGTGTGTGTGTGTGTGTGTGTGTGTGTGTGTGTGTGTGTGTGTGTGTGTGTGTGTAACAAATTCCCCAAGACTAATCCTGATCACAGGCTTTTGTCAATGACAACCCGATCTCGAGTGTGCCATTACTGGCAAAGGTTGGGTGTGTGTGTGTGTGTGTGTGTGTTCGTAGTGCCGTTACTGGCACAGAATGGCCCATGTGTAACGGTGGAAGTGTGTGTGTGTGTGTGTGTGTGTGTTGTGGATAATGTGATGCTACAGCTTCATCCCAAATATGTTCGTGTCTCTTACCAACATATTAATTAGATGATTAGATAATGTTATTAATGCTAATATTTACAAAATAACAGCTGATTCTGAACACTTAGAAAAAAGCCGTAATAAGATGATGCGTATTTTAGATAGGTATTTCCAAGGCGCTTTCCTTCAGGGGCAATTCAGTTCTGTTTACTATGAGTTGGGGCATATTAGTTTAGTTTACCCTATAACCCTTCTGTTCGCTCTTCTTTTAGTTACCAACTCGGCCGACAGGTAGCGCTGAAGTAAACTTTAGAGACCATAGTCCAAGATAGATCGTGCTCGTATACGGGAGTGACAGTTCTTAATCACATTCTTCTTTCACACGACCACGTCACAACCTTCCACAGTTCCCAGACCTCGCTTGAGGCAGGAGAGAGAGGATGTGTACAGTCGAATTTGCGTGTAAGCGTGTGATCAGACATTTCCAATATGAAGGTGAGGGTGACATTAACCCGGATTTCTTTGAGTGTATCTGATGGGTATTCTGCCGTGAGAGCTGAGCAGTCGTGATCACGGGAAATTTATAGAAAGTCGTTTTCTTAATCGCGAGGGAGCTAGGGAACGACCATGTTCGACGCCGCCGTACGCTGAAATGCGATTCTCGATAGCCGGTTTCCGAAGCCTCGTAACTTCTGCAGTGCCTCGGATATACGTCTTAGTCAGAGGCTTCGAAGACGCTCTCGGAAAAAAAAAAAAGAGAAACAATGTAAGAGTTCACAGCTTCCCCAGAGACTTAGAAAACGGCTCAAAGCGTTTGTGTTTGTGGATTCTTGTCAGTGAACTCACTTGACTGGCTTTGGGAATAATAAACGTGAAATTGAGAGCAACTTCCTGTCTTGTGTGGGGAACTCATGAGAGTGAGTGGTGATTCATAATCTGGAACGGTGGAAATAGTGTAGAGAATGAGAACGAGGGCCAGAAAACTGAAACATAGACAATGTGATGGATATTTGGCAACATTTCGTAACTAGAGAATAAATATTACGTACTTATATATATATATATATATATATATATATATATATATATATATATATATATATATATATATATATATATTGGTTGAAACATTGTAAGTGTGAATATTTTGGTTGAAACAATGCAACATAGTGTGAATATTTTGGTTGAAACATTGCAACATAGTGTGACCATTGTGGCTGAAACTTTGTTACATGCAGTGTGGTATATCTTGGCTGAAACATTGCAACGTAAAGTATGAATATTTGGGTTGAAACATTGCAACATACAGTGTGGTACATTTCGGTTGAAACATTGCAAAATACAGTATGAACTTTTGGGCTGAAACACTGCAGCATACAGTGTGGTACATTTTGGTTTAAACATTTAAACATACAGTGTGGTACATTTTGGATGAAACATTGCCACATACTGTGAGCATTTTGTCTAAAACATTGCAACATACAGTGTGGTACATTTTGGCTGAAACATTGCAACGTAAAGTATGAACATTTTGGTTCAAACATTGCAACATAGTGTAAACATTTTAATTGAAACATTGCAACATACAGTGTGAACATTTTGGTTGAAACAATGCATCGTACAGTAATTTGTGAACATAATGACAGAAGTACAGCAGCGGACAAAAATTAATGTGACAGTCTGAACATGAATTTCTTGCAGCCTCGTCACCCGTGGCTGATGGCTGCCACAACGCATCGGCTGCTTGGCGCCGGGTCGGCAGAAGGTAAGTGGTGATAATCACTTATTCATCACCTCGTTGGATGATCTTGTCTCAACCAATTACTGGTCTACATCCCGAGCTATGTATGGGAATTGGTAATTTCCTAATTTTCGCACGCCACTCTTCTTAATCATAGACATCAATGTACTTTTCATGAGTGCTTTGTTACAATGTGTAGAGGTAATATAATAAATGGGGTTGTGGATATAGCGCACGTAAGTCCTTTCTAATTTCCTTTTTTTTTTTTTTGTAAAGTGGGCAGGGCTTTGAAGTACAGGGAAAGTGTGGGGGTAAAAACGCTTAAAGTCAATAGTTGACAGTTAAAGTGATGCATTCATTACATTTCTGTGTATATATATATATATATATATATATATATATATATATATATATATATATATATATATCCATCCGCTGCCAGATCCACTCCCAGATATCTAAAACACTTCACTTCCTCCAGTTTTTCTCCATTCAAACTCACCTCCCAATTGACTTGACCCTCAACCCTACTGTACCTAATAACCTTGCTCTTATTCACATTTACTCTTAACTTTCTTCTTCCACACACTTTACCAAACTCAGTCACCAGCTTCTGCAGTTTCTCACATGAATCAGCCACCAGCGCTGTATCATCAGCGAACAACAACTGACTCACTTCCCAAGCTCTCTCATCCCCAACAGACTTCATACTTGCCCCTCTTTCCAAAACTCTTGCATTTACCTCCCTAACAACCCCATCCATAAACAAATTAAACAACCATGGAGACATCACACACCCCTGCCGCAAACCTACATTCACTGACCATAGGGTGGGGGAGGGGGCGAAAATTCTGGGGGCCTTGAAGAATGTGTGGAAGTCGAGAATATTATCTCGGAAAGCAAAAATGGGTATGTTTGAAGGAATAGTGGTTCCAACAATGTTGTATGGTTGCGAGGCGTGGGCTATGGATAGAGTTGTGCGCAGGAGGATGGATGTGCTGGAAATGAGATGTTTGAGGACAATGTGTGGTGTGAGGTGGTTTGATCGAGTGAGTAACGTAAGGGTAAGAGAGATGTGTGGAAATAAAAAGAGCGTGGTTGAGAGAGCAGAAGAGGGTGTTTTGAAGTGGTTTGGGCACATGGAGAGAATGAGTGAGGAAAGATTGACCAAGAGGATATATGTGTCGGAGGTGGAGGGAACGAGGAGAAGAGGGAGACCAAATTGGAGGTGGAAAGATGGAGTGAAAAAGATTTTGTGTGATCGGGGCCTGAACATGCAGGAGGGTGAAAGGAGGGCAAGGAATAGAGTGAATTGGAGCGATGTGGTATACCGGTGTTGACGTGCTGTCAGTGGATTGAATCAAGGCATGTGAAGCGTCTGGGGTAAACCATGGAAAGCTGTGTAGGTATGTATATTTGCGTGTGTGGACGTATGTATATACATGTGTATGGGGGGGGGGGCCATTTCTTTCGTCCGTTTCCTTGCGCTACCTCGCAAACGCGGGAGACAGCGACAAAGTATAATAATAAAAAAAAAAAAAAAAAATATATATATATATATATATATATATATATATATATATATATATATATATATATATATATATATATATATATATATATAGCGAATGATGCTGTAATGAAATAAGGAGACTTACCTGTAGAGTGAGAAAAGTGAGTGAGAAATGCCTGTTATTAACGCTTATGAGATCTCTCTTGCACAGAGTCAGATTCTTATCTCTCTTTAGACGGTTGAACTCACTGTTTACATTGCCAACCGTACGAAAGAACCTGGCGGATATAAATGAAGGACTGAAACTTTTTCGTAAGAATACGTAATAATGTCAAAGACTTCTTCACAAATGCAGTCTTTTTCAACGTTAAAAGTGCATATTATGTCATTTTCACATTTTACGTTATTGTAGTAATCTTTAACCACACATTTTCCCTTTCCCTCATGACCCTACCACTTACAAGTTAATTTATATCGAAAGATTGTCTTAAAGGGTAGTAAAGCACAATCTTACACAATTACATTAGTTCTCTATAAAATTGGCGTTCGTAAACTAAGAAATTACCTGGTAATTATGTTTCGGCTTCCCATACATAGTGAATCTTGTTTAATTGATCATGTTTTAACTGGTCAGGTAAGATTTTATTTTCCGAGGATCATGTTTTACTTGATTAGGTAAGATTTTATTTCTCGGGATTGTTTTTTAATTGATAAGGTAAGAGTTTATTTTTCGGGATTGTGTTATAATTGATAAGGTAAGATTTTATTTTTTGGGATTGTGTTTTAATTGATAAGGTAAGGATTTTATTTTTCGGGATTGTGTTTTAATTGATAAGGTAAGAGTTTATTTTTCGGGATTGTGTTTTAATTGATAAGGTAAGATTGTATTTTTTGGGATTGTGTTGTAAATGATATGATAAGATTTTATTTTTCGGGGTCGTGTTTTAATTGATAAGGTAAGATTTTATTTTTTTGGATTGTGTTTTAATTGAAAAAGTAAGATTTTATTTTTCGAGTTCGTGTTTTAATTGATAAGGTAAGATTTCATTTTTCGGGATTGTGTTGTAAATGATGCGATAAGATTTTATTTTTCGGGGTCGTGTTTTAATTGATAAGGTAAGATTTTATTGGGGGATCATGTTTTCATTGATAAGATTTTATTTTTCGGGATCGTGTTTTGATTGATAAGATTTCATTTTACGGGATCATTTTTTAAATGACAAGGTAAGATTTTTTTTGGGGGGGATCATGTTTTAAATGACATGGTAAGATTTTCGGGATCATATTTTAATTGATAAGATTATGTATTTGGGGGATCGTATTCTAACTGATAAGGTAAGATTTCATTTTTCCGTGATAATATTTCAACTGATAAGACATTTTATTCGGTGATCGTTTTAAATGACTGGCGTTTATATGTTGTGCGTTGTCATGTAATCATAGTTCAAATGATTAGTTAGGATCTTATTTTTCGGTGATCGTATTTTACCTGATTAGCAGGTTACCTGCCGAACGCTGTTTGGTGATCGATCATATTTCAGCTTATTACAGATTACAGGAGACGCGGGCGGGCGCGGGCCATTATCTGGGTAATCAGCTCAAGTACTCAGTTATGGAAGTTCAAACTCGTTAGAGGTTGTCGCATATTTTCAGAATTTTCATATACGTGGCCAAAAAAATTTTATAGTCCCTATCCTCCAAAAATGGATAATGATATAAAATGATTCAGTGGGTAACGTAAATAAGAATATATGTGACAGTGTTTTTTTTTTTTTTCCACGACTAGAATAACAAAGTTTTTAGGATACATCACCACAATGAATTGGAGTCAAGACACCATATATTCTGAAACCATACACTTGAATCCGTGGTGTATCGGTTAGCGTCTCTGACCGTGACGCATTCACTGACCGCCCAGGGTCGAGCGAGCATAGGTTCGAATCCTGGTTACGGCAATCGGTCCACAGTCAGTCTATCTGTTCATCCATGCTCTGTTCCCGACTTATACCTCCAAGTTCATTTATCTCAGTCTCGTACCTCCAAGCCCAACCTTGTATAGCAGGGTACATGTGCGCGCGCGCGCTAGTCACTCGCCTGCCATGAACTATGAATCCGAGCAAGTGAATCCGAACCAGCAAGCAAGAGATTCACTTGTTCTGGTAACAGTGTGGGTAGAGGTATGGAGTGTCGGGAGCCTGAAGGTGTGTAGGGTTAAGTATTGGGGAGAGAGGTGGAGTGAAGGTGTTCGAGGCGCTGTGTGCTGCAGTTGATATGTATTGATTACTCAAACAAGTTGTGCATAGTGATGGAAGCGGTGATTAATAATGCATGAATAAGGATTAGCACCTGTGTTATGTCTGTAAGATTAGTGCCATTAATGTAAGTCTGTATGATGTATCCAAACGTCTAAAACACCCGCGAACGTCGTAACCCCTTGCTCTTCTCCACACACTCGTATCACTCCATCCAAACACACACACACACACACACCTCGTCACACCATGGCAACATCTGCCAGGCAACACCGCATTCAATTAACCTTGCGGATTAAATCATTGGTTTCCCGTATGAATGTGCAGTGTCAGACATTTGAGATCTACAGAAAGATCCAATTAGAAACTATACAAGCTCAGGGCATAGTCCCTATAAGCATTGCGTCAAAGGCATATTCAAAACTCGTGAAACATTTCGTACCGAGGATTATGCATGGGGTACGTTTTATGCAGATAACTTCGTTTTATGCAGATAATTTCGTGATTTCTCTGATGGATTGGAGTCCTATATTGGAAATTGATATATTCATGATATAATTTAATGTGAGTGCAATATGCTTCATCTCGGACCACACATTTTTTTGTTATGTCATTGATTATTAGCTCTCTCGCTACGGTGTCGGGTCCACCCGCCTTGGCACGACCGCATGCAGCCGGTCAGGTGTTGTGAGGTGACATGGCTACAGACGAATTGGAGGCTTGGCCCACGCAAGAGTTCCCATTCTGCTCTCGTCTGGGCGAATAACTCGGCCGGCAGATGTACTCTCCCTAGCCGGGCTCCCATTTATTCGCAATATTGGCCCACAAATTTTCGATCAGGTTCCTGTCTGCCGCCTCACTGGGCCATTCCGGCAGATGCAGGTCTTCTTTGCCACCAGACCACCGCTGGTCAGTCCTGGCCTGGATGGATGGGATGACAATCGTAGACAAACACACAGTTGGGCTAGAGGTGAGGTGGAGGGAAAGGAAAGTTCCTCTCATGCATGGAAGGAAGGAAAAAAATAATAGTTCTGCAACAAATTTATTGAGATGTTGTTGCGCAGTTTGGATTACGTCTTCCTACACCACGCGCAGACATCGTCCGCCCCCACATGTATACAGGTGACTTGGTAGCTCCATGCCTTCTCGTACATACTACAACAGTTATACCTGCAGGTAGAAAATGGTCACTGTCATGGTCATTGTCAGCCTCACGATTCGTATGGAGTTCATCACTTGACAACCGACATTTACTTCATCTTTTGTGGGGTTTATGTTATTTTACTAAAATAACCGCTAGTGTGACATGTATGATGAGAGATCAAGCACCTAATTCCTGTATGTATCGTATATCAATTAATCTTGTTTACTGTGGTTCGAAACAGAATTAGACTCATGATACATTACCTCTTGTCGTTCCTCCTCCACAAGTGTATTCTACCATGGAAAACGACTTCTCGTCAATGAACAGGACCCTGTCCCGAAACTTTGAACCCGTCGTTCGCATACTGACGATTGAGGGCGAGCCTGCCAGCACCATGTTGCTCTCTTCTCCTAAGGAAGACACTCGCCTCTTGCAAAGCGTCCTTGCACGGTGCTCGTGGTCATCTCTAACCCAGGATCGACACGAAACGCGACAGCCATTGTAAAATCTGTTACCCCACACAGCTCGTGGGATCCTCAACTTCATTCTCAGTGGTTGTCAACCACGGCCTGGGAGTGGGGTCTCTATTGTCTGGGTCAGTTAAATAAAGGATCATATTAATGACCATAACACATTTTCGGTGTTAAGTATATATCTCTCTCTACGTGATGTTCTTATTTACGTAGATTTCAAATTATTTCAAAGCCTTCCATCAATCTTCCTCATCAATTTGGATATAGTAAACGTTGCTATTACTGGCTGATGAGTTATTGGTCGTATGGGAGAGACCACTATCTCTCTCGCGGCCCGACAATTTGACCTCTCATGACCCGTTAGGTTCGTTGCCGCTTCATGATGAGAATTGGTAGTATCAACACCAATACTTCGGTGACGACATCGTGATTGGCTGTTGGGTCATTATCTCGACATTCCGCAACACGTTTTCTTTTCCTCCCTTCGCAGAAGGACCTCTCCCTATGAAAGACAAATGTTTGATGTGTCACATTCGTATGGGAATATTGGATCCACAAGGCTGTGTGGTGGAGGTGGTATATTGCCAAAGGTGTGACGGTGTGTGTGTGTGTGTGTGTGTGTGTGTGTTAGGAGAGAAGGGGGCAGGGTTACGCCTCGCTAGTATCTTGGCAGTTAGAATTATCATACAGCCTTAAATCAATGACGTTGATTTCATAGATTTACTACACATGCTAACTCGTATTGGTAAATCATCAGTCTCCCCTTCTCACACCAATCCAAGCTTAATTTGCTTAATTAAGTAATACATGACAACTGCAGTACACAACTTACCGCTCTCCTGCACCTCCACCCTCCTCCAACACTTAACCCTCCCTACACTCAGGCTCCCAACACCCCATACCTTCATCTACACCAAAGCAAATGAATCTCTTGCCTGCTGGTTCGGATTCATGGTTCGGATTCACAGTTCACGGAGTGCGGGTGACTAAATGCACACGAGGAAACATCCCAACTGTTCTTGCATGTCCCATCCCCATCCTGTACCTCCACGCCCTAACTTTAACTCGTACCTCTGCTTCCCAATCAAGACCTGCACCTCCACGTCCCTCTCACGACTCGTACCTCCACGTCCCATTCAAGACTCGTACCTCCACGTCCCATTCAAGACTCGTACCTCCACGTCCCTCTCACGACTCGTACCTCCACGTCCCTCTCACGACTCGTACCTCCACGTCCCATTCAAGACTCGTACCACCACGTCCCACTCAAGA
>NC_092233.1:12760241-12817741 GCF_036320965.1 Panulirus ornatus | reverse complement strand
GAAAGACAGATTTAAAGTCGACACATAACTTCGACATAGGCCAACTGTTGTCTGTCTTTCCCGTGTGCTTCCATCTACTACTCTCCCCTCTCTCTCTCCCCATGGTCTATCACCCCTGATCGAGACCCTATTCAACTCCTCCTTGTCTCTAAAGTTTCATAGCCTCTCTAAGTACTTCCGTGCTACATGCCCCTAATTTGAACGTAACCATTACTGCTTGTCCCCATATGCCCTGATTATATCCTCCAATTTACTGACTCAAACGGCACTTGGCATGCGTACAGTCTTTGGGAGTCTGGTTATCAACAGTCCCTCCTTCTTTGCACTTTCCTTCCACATCTGGAATATGATCTTCCAGTCCAAAAATCATCTGTGATTTACGCCTTTCACCCCCACTGTTTCACAGATCTGCACACACACACACACACACACACACACACACACACACTCCAACACTTACCCATACACACACCCAATAAACTGAATGAGGATATAAATAATGCGATCACTTTGCGGAACTTTGGAAATACGATAGTACGAGTGGCTCAACACGATCACACACACACACACACACACACACACACACACACACACACACACACACACTCGAACACTCACCCACACATACACACACACACAATAAACTGAATGAGGATATAAATAATGCGATCACTTTGCGGAACTTTGGAAATACGATAGTACGAGTGGCTCAAGAGATGGTCCCCCGTCCCTCCCAACACCACCACCACCACCAGTGTAAAACTTCCTTCCCCGCTCGAAAAAGAGATTAACTACAAAGAGAAATTTGAGCCCTGTGTGCATCGCCGCACGCGAGCGATCACGACGTTAGAGGAAGTACGCCACAGTGAGGGACATAGTCCGTGGATCACAACTCATCATTATTCATAGGAAACAGCCTTACGCAAGATCCAGGCTAATGTAAACAACTCCATGATTCTGGACTTAGGTACAGACAGATATGAGTGTAATGTTTACGTCCGCGATTAACCTTAATTAAATTTTTAATCCAGAAGAAAAATGACCTCTTGTATACTATTGATCGATTAGGTAAATGTGGGTGAGTTGCGATTTGAATTGATTACCCTCGGTTGTTTGTGTCTTACTGTTGTGCATAATTTACAATAAATCATTGTAAGTATATAGCGTCGTAGGGGAATCTAGTGGTGACTTTCTCTTGAAAGTGAATCATATTCCACTTACAATATGCCTCGTGATAGACTCCATATGAAATGGTATGCGATCTTGAAGATCAAGTTCCATAACCAAGACGATTCGAATACATCAAAATGTTGCCTTTATTCCGTACTAAGCATTGTTAAGAAATGGCGCAGGTGATCGTGATATGATGATAAAACGATCTATACCCTACTTATCAAGATATATATATATATATATATATATATATATATATATATATATATATATATATATATATATATATATATATAGACAGATATATATACTTTATAAAGACCTCAAAGTGTGCTGAAACATCTTTGATTACTGATTTTGATTACTGAAAATTTCAAATTACGATTTTCAAAATTGATGTGTAACATACGAGCGTTCAATGAATTTAGACCAATCACTGACAAATATAGCTCAGGCCAACATCATTTTGTCCACTAAAATCAAGTGGATGAAAGAAAAAAGAAGTAAGCTTGTGTAACGCCTGTAAGGTTTCACGTACACTGATATAGGTATAGGGTTTGCAGTGAAGAGAGGTCCAGGAGTAAGAATGAGTGAGGTAAAGTTTCAAGGGAAAAAAATGTTTTACTCTGGTATTAAGAAAATATTACTTTTCAACTATGAGCTTCCGTGGCGTTGGAGGGAGGTTAGCGATGCTGACGCATGATTTAAAAGAATTTGATTTCTTTTTCTTTTTTTTTCAGACATTGACGTTACATGTCAATAGATATATTACCTGTTCGCTCTGTCTTATCGGCATATTTTCGTTTCTCCCTTATTCCCATTCTTCTTTTGTTTCATATTTCTGTCTTTCTCCGCTAAAGTGCGTCTCTCTCTCTCTCTCTCTCTCTCTCTCTCTCTCTCTCTCTCTCTCTCTCTCTCTCTCTCTCTCTCTCTCTCCGTTTTCTCTTTACCCTCTCTCTCTCTTCTCTTTCTCCTATCTTCTCTCTCTTTTCCACTCCGGCTTCCCAATCTTCGCTCTTTCATTACCTCCCTCCAGTTCTTTCCCACATTTTCCCCCTCTCGCTATACATTTTTTTTTCTTCTTTTACGTGAAAATATAAAATTCTATTTTCACTCAGGAATTTGATGTCTGTGAAACGTTAATAAAGGAAGTATTCGCTCTTAGCTTTGAACAGCTACAAGCTCTTTGATACGCTTTTCTGTGAATTGTGCGCAAATATTTAAAATTCTAACACATATTTTTCCTCTATAAAAAATCTAAACTATATATATATATATATATATATATATATATATATATATATATATATATATATATATATATATATATATATATATATATGAGACCTTCTCTGTTATCCAGGTTCTCATTCCAGAGCTTCCGCCAGCCTAAGGCTACGCTACTTCCAGTAGCAGGGAGGTGTGGATTCCTCCGGAGTGAGGTCTTTAACAAGACCTTGCTTTCAATGTTACAGACTCGCCGAGTGTGACTTTTCACTTGCAGGCATAGTCCGGTAACACACACAGGCGGGAGCACTACTGCTAGGTTATGATCGCCCCTAATGGTAGTGCTCCCGCCTGCTACGCAGGAGTCCCGGGTTCGATCCTGGTTGTTGGAGGTTTGCATGTTATATGGAAATGCGCGTTCATATGCGCTATACTCTTGTGTGTGTGTGTGTATATATATATATATATATATATATATATATATATATATATATATATATATATATATATTTATATATATAAGAAAAGAACCACCATGGCTTGGATGAACACTCTTTAGTTTTATTTGTTTATGCTTCAGTATTATACCACCATTAGACCCTATAAAGAAAGGATAATATACATGTAATACCTGCATTACGAGTGTCTTGTACAGAGCATTAAGTCCAATGGAGTCTGAAAAAGTATGTTTTAATAACATATAATTGTCCGACGTATATCACACAGAGAGAAATTCTGTTTGCTGGGCAGGGCGATTATACATTCGGGAAGAAACTGACTCTTTTATTCCGTGAGTTTTACCCACCCACGTAAGGTAAGGGTAGTATTCAAAGCGGAAAATACGATTCGATCATCTTTCAGATTCAACAATGGTATTCCGGCGGGGATGCAAGTGTCACTTGCCTACCATTTGTAATGCTTTGTACGTTGGCAAGGCGATGGTACACCTCTGGACTTGCATCCACAGGAACATCTTGGACGACCAGTGTGAAGGAACTTGACTTGATCATTAAGCCTCCCTTCTCAACTATATGGAATCACGCTCACGGCAATGGTCACCCAATGTCGACAGTGTACTTCTGTGTGTCTGATAGCATCTCATCGACTGAAGGGGCACCAATAAAGGCTGTGTGAAGGGGGCTAGACGCGTGTACAACTGCCACATGACTCAGTCTGTGGGCTTTTATATTCTGCTCAGTACTACTGGCCTCCAGGTAATGCCTCATCCCCTGCGTCAAGACCACCGTATTGGTGGAAGTAATTTGGCTCATGGTCTTTAAGGGAAGGAATTTTTCCCCCGCAGAGCAGATAAAGAGTTGCTATATATTGTATGTCTTCTTGAAATAGGTAGGACCATCCTTACCAAGGTAGACAAGACTATCTGTTGTCGAAGATCCAATAAAGTGTATATTGCGACATATTTGAATGTCCAGAGGGGTGTGTGTACTAGACATTTTATAGATACTCCAGGCACTGCTATGGCAAATTTGAGTTCAACTCTTACCGTTTCAGTCCATATATGACCTTTCACTGAATTCACGACTACTAGTATAACTCAAGTATAATCTTATATTATTTTTTTATTTTATTATTGGTTAATCTTCACGTGTGCCGAAGACGGTGTCATGAAGTTCGAAACACCACCTCTAACCGCAAGATAATGCTTCTCTTATAATGTCTCATACTTTCGGAGCTTCACATGGACGTCACACTAGTTGTTAAGCGATTGCTGATTGTGTGCTACGGACTAATTATTAAGCGATTGCTAATTGTGTAGTATGTGGCGAGAGTTTTACATTCGCGTTGCCTCGTCTCTTAACCTTGTGTGTATGCTGTCTTTACTGTCGTGTGTGTATCCACACACACACACACACACACACACACACACCTACTGTTTTGCAGTAAGCGTTCATCACATAATGTTCAGCTAAGTGCACTATGTATAAACCATAGTATCTACTCTGTAAACATTCCTTTATATCTGCCACCCTGACTAGCTGGATGTACCTCACTCACTTGCTTATTCAAAGTGCACACACACACACACACACACACACACACACACACACACACACACACATCCAGCCCGCCTCGATCTTAAGCTCCTACCACTAGTGAACTAGTTACTATCTTAATCTCCCAGTTTTTTGTACTATCTGAAATGCCTCAACTGAGTGTTTTCAACCGAACGGTTGCGTAATTTTTTTTATACTCATTTACGCAAACACCCTGGCTTCTATGGTGTAGAGGTTAGCGTTACGGATGAGTCATCGCGGGCCAGCCCGGGGCTCGGACTAGCATGGGTTCGAACCCTGAGTTTGGCAGTCTTGCCCACACCCGGTGTTGTGATATTGGCCTAGTGGGTACCGTAACAGTAACGCTGGCGTGGCCAAAGCAGTGTCAGTCACGTAACAGTAACACAATTCTTGCAGTAACTGTAACATTGAAGGAACAGGAATAGTGACAGCAATGGTGATAACTACAGTAATAATAGCCTTGTTACGGCTGTTACGGTACTGGTAACAATGCCGTGCCTCCTACAGGAACATTAGTGTTGACCTGGCTGTAAAGAGTGACACTGACTACCATGATGGGGTGGTTAATGTCACTAACGCATTCACGGGCCGCCCAGGGTCGAGCCCTTATAAGTTCGATTGTGATCGCGGTGCTCGGTCCGCCGTCAACCCTGCTGTTCATCCTCGCAGTAGGGGAAGGTCGATAAAATTGGGTACTTGGCTTATGCTAGGGTATATATATATGAATATGTAACATTAATGAGATGGTCTTAATAGGGCCTCATATTCCCCATACCGTCATACCTAATATATATAAGAATACAAAAGTACATTTGATTTGGCTGTTAGAGTGACAGGAACGGTTAATCCGCTAATGCAGAAAGGAGTTTAAGATGTAAATACTCGGGAAACAGTAACAGCAAAGATGGTTTCCTATATAAGAGGTGTCAAGTGAGACTGTCAACTTGAAAAATTTACTGTTCCCCGCCTCTCCTTTAAGCTACGGATATATATATATATATATATATATATATATATATATATATATATATATATATATATATATATATATATATATATATATATATTGGAAAGGATTACAATTTGTAATTCGTTGTATATCAGCTGACTGTTATATTTCTTTCTTGTATCTCCCCTGATGATGTGATTATTACACGAAAGTGCACTTGGGAACTTATCGTGTTTCATTTCCCCATGGACTCATTGGAATATATATATATATATATATATATATATATATATATATATATATATATATATATATATATATATATATATATTGGGGTGAGAAATGGGGTAGCTGCCTCATAAAATGGATGTTTACGCTGGAAGCATCAGTTGAGTGTTTACCGGTGCCTGAATATTGCCTCGCCCATTTGTCCGCCAGTGGCAGTTTGTGGGCATTGTGTCCTGAGGAAGAACAGTTGTTGTTTGTGATGGAGCGCAGGCCTGCTCTCTCTCTCTCTCTCTCTCTCTCTCTCTCTCTCTCTCTCTCTCTCTCTCTCTCTCTCTCTCTCTCTCTCTCTCTCTCTCTCTTCCATTGAAATAAAGTGATCACCCTCGATATTCTTATCTGTGACGGTCGCTGTGGACGTGTGTGTGTGTGTGTGTGTGTGTGTGTGTGTGTGTGTGTGTGTGTCCGGCCGCCACACGCTTCATCACTGCTGGTTTGTGCGTGAAGTGTGGGTTGTTATGGAGAGAGAGAGAGAGAGAGAGAGAGAGAGAGAGAGAGAGAGAGAGAGAGAGAGAGAGAGAGAATGATATATTCAAGTGTCTCACAAGTTTCAGACAACTGATCTTAGACGTCTCGAACATTTTTCTTTTTCCACCTCCACAGTCAGTATATGTTCTTTGATGTCATTTTTTTTTAGCCATAGGTGACATCGTGCGTGTCATCGTAATCTTCTTCACATGACACCAAGTGAAAAAAGAAACAAGGCAGCCAGAAATGATGTAAATGATAGTTCACTCATCCACCGGAAAAAAAAATAGAATATTCGGGTGTATGACGCTTTTTGCTCTTCGTCACATCAAAAATTACTTTGAATTCGTTTTAAATTCTTCTCTCGTCCAGAACCATAAGAGTAGGCGCCTGGTGCTGGTGCAAGAGACTAGGTAGAGATCGGGGTTCCCCAGTGGCCCTGGCGTGGGAGAAGGATGGGAGGCAGGGTGTCCTATGGTAATACTTGTCCAATAGACCATAAGCTATACCTCACCCAGATCCTACTACCTCAAGGAGAGACTCTATTACACTCCCTCTCTACGTCATCACCTGCTCTGGGGGAGACCCTCCTCCTGTGGCTCACTCAGTGTCATTTGTAATAAGGGCCAAGTCACGACGGGAGTGATAAACTGCACACCATCCACTGTGTTTGATCAAGGTGTACCGTGTACAGAACCCCGATACGCAGAGAGACATCTGTGACTAGAGCACTCACAGCCTTCCCCAAAACACCATCTGTCACCAGTGCCTTCCTCTCCGAACATCATTCATGGCAACTATTTGCTTCCTCCCGAAAGTCAGTATCCGCCAGTTCTTTGGATGACAGGTGTCCACCGTCATTATCCTCACCCCCAACGCCTTCCACCATTGTAATTCATTCTCCCCACCACCGATAGATACCAACCAGCCTCATTACCATACCCATTTACCTTCCCTCCCCAGCATTATGACCACTGCCTTCCTCCCCACAACCACTGATCCACCAGCACAACTCCACATCATTAACTACCATCCACGGCCATAGTGCTCCCCCCTAAGTACGTCACACCACCAGTATGTACCTTCCCCACGGCTGTGTGGTTGTCTATTAAGCTATGTGGTTGTCTATTAATCGTCTCGTGTCGTAGTTTCAGCTGTGCCCGTATCAAGCGATGCTTCACTTTTCCGGATATGTATTATGGTCACGTGGCATAGACTGTGATCGTACCTTAACAATAACCTCTATGTCGCAGGATGCATCAAGATCACGTGGCAAAGACTTAGATGTTGTAGGTCATACTAGGAACATGTGGCACAGACGGATATCGCGAGGCATAGACCTACATATCGCAGGACATAGTGATCATCTAGCAGAGGCTTTGATGTAGTGGTACTTACCAGAATCGTGTGGCACAGACAGAGATCATGTAACACCGATTCATGTGTCGTTAGAAACATCAAGATCACATGGAACAGATCTGAGTGGTATAGAAATATGAGAATTTTAAGGTAAAAGCAATGCTCATATGTCGATGATCAAGGTTATATATGACGGATCAAAATCATTGTAAATAGATTCAGAGCATGGGGTACATTCTGAGATGGTGTCATATGATACAATTCAAAGTCATTTCATACAGAGTAAGATCATGCAGCACCAGGTACGTATATGTGTCACAGACCTAGATATTGTAGGACACATCAGGTGTCACGTAGCACAGGACGTAAGGTGATTTGACGACTGACTGACCAAGATCAAATGACATTTATCGAGCCCAAGTTACACAGTTCAATCAGCAATCCTTGGCCGTGACCTGATGTTCTTGGTGTGTTGTGGTCTTCTGTGGCAGACCGAATCTCTGCACTTCAGTTCAGTTTCTGGAGCACACACCTTAGGTTTACAGCCTCTCTCTCTCTCTCTCTCTCTCTCTCTCTCTCTCTCTCTCTCTCTCTCTCTCTCTCTCTCTCTCTCTCTCTCTCTCTCTCTCTCTAAAGCCGCCCCTCGCCCCTGAGACATGTTCCTCGCAAGACACACTATGTCGGTAGGCATTTGTGTAAAGCGAGAGCAGTGTGCAACATCTCCCATGATCATCCAGTCTCTTGCGATCGACATTCATTTTCTATTCTTTTTTTTCCAACCACGTTAATGAATCTGTTCAGCTTAGGTGATGTTATCAGATGACATTTACTGACTGGCCAGGCTCAGAGCTAGCTAGGAGGGTGCTAGCCAGGCTCAGAACTAGCCCAGGCTCAGAGCTGTCCTAGGGGGTGCTGACCAGGCTCAGATTTAGCTAGGAGGGTGCTAGCCAGGCTCAGAACTAGCGTAGTAGGTGTTGCCCAGGCTCAGAGCTGGCCTGGAGGGTGCTGGCCAGGCTCAGACCTGGCTTAGCAGGTGCTGGCTAGGCCAGGTCTGGCTTAGCAGGTGCCAGCCAGGCTTAGATCAGGCTTGCGGGGTCCTGGCTAGGCTCAGAGTAAGTGGCTACAGGCCAGGCCACCGCAATTAACAGAAAGCGTCAGAAACGCCGAAGTTTCTTATGTCGTGTCTTTCACAACCTTCAACATCCCACATTCTCAGAACGCTGGAGTTTGATCATGTGGTAGATAAGGACGTTAAAAAAAAAGAGCACCAATGAAATCTTACAGAGGAGATATGATCAAGGGCATTGATTGAATATGACAAAATTCGTGGATATCGAAATCCGTTCCACGAAGGGGAAGAATCATTCTTTACGTCAAAGTCCGTCACAGAGAGAAGTCCTCACCGAAGCAGAAAGTCGAGAACCCAGAGGTGAAATGACAATCAAGTGACGCAGTGACTTGCTGGTCACTGGAAGTGGTAGCTGAAGGTGTAGGTACGCAAATAGCCAGCAGAGACCAAGGCAGTGTGTATATAAAAGAGAGAAAGAGGAAAAAATAATCATATGCACGACGTTGGGAAATTAGGTTAAGCCTTGAGATCAACTTTACATACGATTTTGTCAGTCGAGTACAAAGACCTTGTACAACTCCTGATGAGAGAGCAGCAGCACTCAGTGCAAAGACGAATCTAATCTTTTCTACAGTCGGGGAAACTTCTTCAATGAGAGGATGTTTTGGCATCTAGTCAAGACTCCCAGATTCTTAGAGGCAGATCTAACATGTAATATAATAGAGTCGAGAAGACATCATATGTCACTGTAATACCAAGTATGTGACCTGTGGTGTATAGGTGAAGTATGGAGCTATCTAAAGAAACGAGAAGGGATGCGAGAACCTATAGAAAGAATAATAGAACAAAGTTGTTAGATGCTGTTTTTTTTTTATAAACATGAGTTTGTCCCACATGAAATCTTCTCTGAACCTTGTGACTGCAGAGGCAGGTGCGACAAGACGAGGCTTATAATCCAGCAAGAGTAAACATTGCAGTTGTGAAAGAAGCAGAGACCAGGAGATGGATAAGAACCCTCCCCCGAGGTACAACAACTTTGTGAGAAGGAGTGGAAGAGAAGGTGATGCATCGGGAATGGTAAACATAGACTTACTTGATAAAAAGATGGATGTGAAGGAGCAGAATGAAAGAAGAAAGTTGAGCGAATGGAGTTTGGAGTTCACATCACATGTCAAGGCGTCTTCCAGAGTAACCCCACATCAGTAACACAGGTGAAGGCGCCATAGGTGGACCTCCGTTTGCGAAAACCACACGTATAAGGGATTGAAACACTTGAGAAATAAGGTAAATAGATAGAAGGGTCGGAGATGTAACTCAGTCATTGGGGATAGGCTATACAACAAGTGACACCAGTGTGTCATACACATTCTGAAGCGTGTTCGAAGGTATTCCAGAATATATTAGTGTAAAAGAACGAAGGTTGAATATCATCTCACGTGTCATCTTTAACTCGTGTGATACGTTATTGCCTAACTTTCCGCCCAACAGTTTACTGTATATACATGAGTTCGATGTTTGCATGACTTTACGTTAGATTAGTTCCCCCATTGAATCATTCATCATACAGTGAGATTTCACGTAACTTCAAATATTTGATATATTAGGCATGTAAGTAATGCTTCCATCTTTTATGAACCTTTTCAGACCTCAAATTTACATAGCATTTAACGTTTGGTCTGACTTCAAAAGGCCATGAACGATACGATTTTGAAATTCTCTCCTCCTCTCTCTCGCTGATCTCAGAGACATCCCTTTCTGTCGATATTTTAGATATTTTGCAAAATAAAAGAATAGAAATTTGTCCTTATGAAAATATTGGGGTATTTTAGAATATTAGGAATATTAGAATTTCTTTTTCAAACGATGTAGCTCATTCATTAGATGTGACTAAGGTTTAATTAGAGTTTTAAATATTGTACAAAGGAATATCCACGATATCTGGCGTAGGTGAAACATACAGACTTAATAGATACGATACGTAGATACGTGCTCAGATAAGTTAGTGAATGTATAAAGATAAAAATCACTTCAAGATAAGCTCCCTGATAACAGTATACACCCTTTTGATAAGCACCTTAAGTACCTTATCTCCACAAGTTTTTACTCCGAGGACAGAGGCATGAGCAGGGGCCATTCCTGCGCTAATTACACGGTGTTTTGTAAAACGAGACGATTAACACTAATTATCATGACCCCGGCGCCGCCCACACACTCAAGCCCACCTGACATGGTTCCTTGTTCTTAACTGCGTGTTGCAGCCGCTCCCTAGGGTGCTGTGCTACGTGACTGCGACTTTTATGTGAGTGTTCCTGTTACCTGAGTGTTGGCTTAGCCTGGGCGCTACCAGACCTGCTTGTAGCTTTTGGTTGAGTGTTCCTCCTCTTGCTCAGGTTGATATCAGTGAGGTCTCGGTGTTAACCTTGGTGTTGATGAACTGTTGTTGTACTAAAACGATTTGGGTTGTGTATGTCGCTCTGATTTTCAGTGTTGCTAACTGCTGTTGCAGCTTCATGAGTTTTGTTGTTGTTGTCTGGATGTGTTCTACTACTAATGGAGTCATTTTTTTGTCCATAATGGGAGTTCTTTTTTTGAGTATTACGATTTCTAAGTTTTCTTCTTCGTCCTGTGTGTGAAGCTTTGTGTTGTCCGAACGGTACTGTTGTCTGAGGGCAGAGTGTCTTAAGTGTTTCTCTTTCCTGTCTCTGTTATCGTTGCTCGAAGATAACTGTTATCTGCGTAACACTTTTCCATTTTGTCGCACTGTTTCCTAAACGTCACTGTTTCCTGAATTACTGAGTTACTGTCTTTCAGAAATTCTGTTTTTTCTTGAGAGATGATATCTATTGCCAGAATGATCCTCCCGTTTTTACATCACTGTTATTTACGTATTTGTGCTGTTTCGCATTAATGTTACCAGAATTTCTAGTTTCTTGATGATCACTCTTTTCTAAACTCCGCTGCTGCTCGAGTGTTATGCTACTTTTGAGTGCTGCTTTTATAGAAGATGATACTGTTACATAAGTGTTACTGGTGACTGAATGTTCGTTATTGCCTGCATAATGTGATATTGCTTGAGTGTTGATTTTCACCTTGATCCACTGGTTGTGTAAGGGTTCGCGTTTCTGAATGTCCCAATTACCTGAGCGGTCCAACTTGTCTCAGTGCCTCTGCCGCTTAAGAGTTTTTATGATTACGTCTCATATCTCAAGCTTTACATTATTTGGACATTTCTAATGATTACGCATTGATCTTATCCGAGTGGTACTGGAAGTGGTACGGCAGTCCTAGATATACAACTGGTGCCTGAGTGTAAGATACTTCTATTGTTTGGGTGGTGTCTTGTCTCAGTGGTATTGTTGCCTTAGCGATCTTGTTGACGCTGTCCTCTGCATATTTCTGCCCTCGGACTGTTTTGAACTTTTTACCCTTGAGCTCTGTTGTGGTCTGTATGTTTTTGCGTCTCTTTAGTATTTCTCTTGCCCGAGCATCAGCGTTGCTTCTGTGCTTCAACTGTGTTGGCGCCGTTGTTAAGTGCGTTTTAGTGTTAAGTGAGTCTTTCTAATGCCCTTTCTCGCATGGTATTGTTTTATTCCGTCGCTTGAAAGACGAATGCTACATGACTTTCTCTTTTATCTTTACTCTTTGATTTCCTGTTGCGTGGAGGCTTCCGTTGATTACCACATCCATCAAAGTGGCTCAGTGTGTCACCGTTTCCCGTTCAAAAGTTCATCTGAGTGTTCTTGGTTCGTTCCCTGTTTGGGTCAAAGTGTCGTGTACGAGCGGTGGGCGCTGTCGGGTGGAGTAGTCAGTCACTTTCCCTTCTATGGTGCGTCAGGGACTGTTATCAGTTGGTGGTGCTGAATGTTGCCTCCTTCATGCATATCGTATCGTCTGTCGTCCCATTGTTGGCATTTGTCTGAATGGACGTGTCACCAGGGTGTATCGGATATCTGATTGTTTGCGTCGTTACAAGGCTCTGTATGACGGAGTATGATTTCGCAGAGTTTACTATCCGAGCTGCGTCACATCCAAGTTTTGTTGATTCCTGACTATTGATGACATCCGCTTGTGTTGGAATTGAGCTTGACACCCTCTTTCGTTTGGCACTGGTTTTGCTGCTGCGTGCGCATTACATTCGTTAAAAAAAGATAAAAGAAATTCACAATATATTGTAAATCAGCTTAACAAAATAGAAATAACATCAGGTCTTTGGTCTTTCACGAAAACTTCTGTTATTCAAATGCTCGTTTACAAGACGACCTAACACTGACCTGGTTCTTGTTGTTCACAGTCGCCTGATAATATTTTCACCAGACTCAGCGTACTAGCGAGGACATCTATCCCTCTGTGCCCTTCAACAGCAGACCAGCTTGGCTCACATAGGGTGTTCGTAGAGTATCCTAGTGTCACTCATTATTTACTGTATTCACACGCGCATTCTGACTCCCAGCAAACCCATACATACCCCTTTCCATCCTATCGCTATTATTACTCTAAATTCTCCTCTTACCTCTCCTCTTCCTCTCATCTAATAGGAATGTAATCTCCGAAATCCTTTTTCTGTGTTTTGTTTATGGTTGTGCATACGTGTGGTAGAAGTCATTCCGATATGGATTACGGCATTTTGAACTTTATAGCCTTCGGTTTAGGTGAGATTAGTTTGTTCACTACACCGGTAGATTGTAGCTGGTTAGTGCTCTGTGTTGACGTTGTTTATCACTGGTTTTCGTGTTCTTGTAATAAATGTCGATACTGAGGCGATCTTCAGGACGATCAAGATAACATTCCTATCTGTTATCTCCTTCAAGATGTGTTCGTCTATCGTTCGACTACCACTGCCTTCATACTGACGATACTAAAGTCGTCGTCAGCAACGTAGAGCACATGAAGAACGTACGAAAAAAAAAAGGTCGTGGATGAGAAGTCTGTCCTGATATTTACCTATGAGTTGCATGTGGACACCAATATCCCTTCTCTCGATATATGACCATCCGGGTTCATAAAGGCGACTACCAAATTAGTGTCCATCGTCAGTCTATTGATTTGGGCAGGTGTTTTGAACGCCTGAAATGAGTGCCCACAGAGGCACAAATCAGCCGTTATGAGAGCCTCCCTAAATTGTGCTTGCATTTTTACCCCCCCAATCATGGAAGCCCCTCCATTTACGAATTACTAGATTCAAATTCTTTTTAAAAGTGGGGTTTTTTTTTTCTAGTAAAACCACTGACAGAGACACGTCTCTTCCTTCAGACACTTCTTATTCTTTTTTCATCAGACCCAACACTAGTAACCTGGAACTTGCACACTGGGTTTACTGAAAGACCCAGCGCTGCCGGGCGGGCCACGAACGTATCCTGAAGGAGACGAGAGTAGCACGTTATCTGCGTCATCCTTGAAGATTGTCTTATCATCAGTATCTACTGGGGAAAATAAAAAAAAAAAGAAAATCAAGCACTCTAGTATGAGAGACAATCTCACCCAGTGAAATGTACTAGAGTGGTGTGCAAGTATTCCTGCTCTACTGAAGGTTTTAGACATCAAAATCTGCGTAACTTATGTCGGTATTACAGCTGGATTACAGAGGTGACGCTTGACGTAGCCTCGCTCCCACCTCCACAAAGTAAGCCCCAAAATACACACACAACATGAACACGATATACTTCATCCTTCCTCACCAGCATCTTCCTCAGTGAGGATTTGAAAATGATGAAACTATGCCACACGACTACAGACAACAGAAGCCGTGGACATGATATAATCTCTACGTAAATCATCAAATTATAGAAGCTATGACACTACAACGATGGACCTTAGTGGTGTTGCGGTTAGCGTTTGTGACCTGGTTTCGGCAGTAGGTTTACAGTCAACCCAGCTGTTCATCCACTCGTGGGGGCTATGTCGATGAATTGGATACCTGGCTCAGGCTGTAGTATATATATATATATATATATATATATATATATATATATATATATATATATATATATATATATATATATATTTATTTTCTTTTTCAAACTATTCGCCATTTCCCTTCTCTGTTCCTTCTTTTGGAAAATTAAAAAAAAAAAAGAGAGGAGGATATATATATATATATATATATATATATATATATATATATATATATATATATATATATATATATATATATATGTATATATATATATATATATATATATATATATATATATATATATAATGTATATATATGTATATATATATATGTCAGCGGATGGAACCATGGAAGCGGAAGTGGATCATAGGGTAGGGGAGGGGGCGAAAATTTTGGGAGCCTTGAAAAATGTGTGGAAGTCGAGAACATTATCTCGGAAAGCAAAAATGGGTATGTTTGAAGGAATAGTGGTTCCAACAATGTTGTATGGTTGCGAGGCGTGGGCTATGGATAGAGTTGTGCGCAGGAGGATGGATGTGCTGGAAATGAGATGTTTGAGGACAATGTGTGGTGTGAGGTGGTTTGATCGAGTAAGTAACGTAAGGGTAAGAGAGATGTGTGGAAATAAAAAGAGCGTGGTTGAGAGAGCAGAAGAGGGTGTTTTGAAATGGTTTGGGCACATGGAGAGAATGAGTGAGGAAAGATTGACCAAGAGGATATATGTGTCGGAGGTGGAGGGAACGAGGAGAAGAGGGAGACCAAATTGGAGGTGGAAAGATGGAGTGAAAAAGATTTTGT
This sequence comes from Panulirus ornatus, assembly GCF_036320965.1. Classification (NCBI taxonomy): domain Eukaryota; kingdom Metazoa; phylum Arthropoda; class Malacostraca; order Decapoda; family Palinuridae; genus Panulirus; species Panulirus ornatus. Next base: position 12,802,484 of record NC_092233.1, on the reverse strand, counting down.
GTGATCGGGGCCTGAACATGCAGGAGGGTGAAAGGAGGGCAAGGAATAGAGTGAATTGGAGCGATGTGGTATACAGGGTTTGACGTGCTGTCAGTGGATTGAATCAAGGCATGTGAAGCGTCTGGGGTAAACCATGGAAAGCTGTGTAGGTATGTGTATTTGCGTGTGTGGACGTGTGTATGTACATGTGTATGGGGGGGGGGTTGGGCCATTTCTTTCGTCTGTTTCCTTGCGCTACCTCGCAAACGCGGGAGACAGCGACAAAGTATAAAAAAAAAAAAAAAAAAAATATATATATATATATATATATATATATATATATATATATATATATATATATATATATTTATCCCTGGGGATAGGGGATTAAGAATACTTCCCACGTATTCCCTGCGTGTCGTAGAAGGCGACTAAAAGGGGAGGGAGTGGGGGGCTGGAAATCCTCCCCTCTCGTTTTTTTTTTTCTTTTTTTTTTAATTTTCCAAAAGAAGGAACAGAGTGGGGGCCAGGTGAGGATATTCCACAAAGCGCCAGTCCTCTGTTCTTAACACTACCTCGCTAACGCGGGAAATGGCGAATAGTTTAAAAGAAAAAAGAAAAAAAAAAAATATATATATATATATATATATATATATATATATATATATATATATATATATATATATATATATAGCGTTAATGAGATGGCCTTGATTAGGGCCTCAGTTGCCCATACCGTCTCATCTAACACAAAAAAAGAGAAAACAAACTCAATACCATAGATGACCCTATCCACTACCTCAGCTCAACTTCCCCAGGTACAGAGACCCTAGGGAATGTCCCACACAGCTGACTCACCGAATTGGATCTCCACCTGACAACATGGACTTAAAAGGAACTTGGATTCCAATCCACGATGTTAACTTTGTTCTCGGCCCCATCTGTGAAATTACAGAATATGAACCACTCCTGTTTCTGTTCTTTCCACTTCTTTTGTGTTGTACCATTTTCAAAATATTTTGACAGAATGGGGACAGTGTTAGTACGTTTTACGTTTCACGCGTAATCTAGAAGCAAAGTTAAATGAATACAGGACATTAAATTCACTTTGTATGTGATGAAAATCTTTAAACACAAGAAATAAACGAAACTAGTGAATGTTACGTATGCATCAGTTTTCAACAAATAGTATGTTAAAGAAAATATTTTGCCTGCTCACACGAATATATATATATATTTTTTTTTTTTAACTATTCGCCATTTCCCGCGTTGGCGAGGTAGCGTTAAGAACAGAGGACTGGGCCTTTTTTGGAATATCCTCACCTGGCCCCCTCTGTTCCTTCTTTTGGAAAATTAAAAAAAAACGAGAGGGGAGGATTTCCAGCCCCCCGCTCCCTCCCCTTTTAGTCGCCTTCTACGACACGCAGGGAATACGTGGGAAGTATTCTTTCTCCCCTATCCCCAGGGAATATATATATATATATATATATATATATATATGATTTATTTTTGGTGGCTCACTAACTCACATTTACCGCAGCGCCACTCAAGTCTTACACCAAAAGATCGCAGTTACACTCCACAAGATGTTTCCTCTCCCATTCACGAGTTACCCATCAACTACCTGGATTGTTTGCCGGATAGGATATCAAGTTTTCAAGAAGGCTTATTATTTCCAATAGGCAAGATCTATTGCAGTGATATACCAGCGAACTGAGAATATTCTCCGTCGTTTAGTATTCTTAATCATGCATATATGCTCTGAAGATTGCATTCCTAAAATATTCAGTACTTCTGAAATTGGAATTTTACCAAAAAAAAAAAAAATAGGGGAATAATTGCACTTCGTAAATTTTAGGGATGATTTTAGACATCTTTTTAAGGGAGTTAGGATCATTTTTAACGCCCGCCGTGTCTGGATTATGACGAGGTGTCTGTAAAGATAAGAGCTTTTTCACAACGTAATTCCTTTAAGCCTGTGGCCAGATTTGAGTCCGGGTATCCACTGAACTCACACTGTCTCCCCAGCGAACAAACGCATTCATCCTGTGAGAATGAATAATGGATAACATATACACTTTATACAACGCACGCTACTGAGCAGATACACCACAGCAGCAGCCTTGACTGTGGTCTCAGGGTGTCAAGTAATGAAAACCATAGTCATCATTTTATTTCGTACCTGTGTGCGTGTTCCGTCATAGAACGATTATCCTGTAGGAGGGAAAAATATCCTCGTTTTCCTTCTTGTCTTTCCCTTCATGCTTCCGTCCTTTTTAAATGTTTAGCGACACACGCAGAAGAAACGAGGGTAGCATTATGTATAATCCCACTATTATGTTATCAGTAAGTCTTATACATTGTTGTCCACTATACTGCCTTAATACGGGTCAGTCAGCCAACCAGAGAGAGGGTTCCGTTCTCGTAGTTGAGCCAGACGCGTTCTAGCACCACTTCGTCAGATGCAAGTTATTACCTGGGAACATACGAGCGCTGATCTCGCGTTCAAAAAAAAAAAACGGAACCTTACCACACTCAAATGGCGTCTCAGTATTTGCACTTTTGGCTCTGTGTTTATCGTTGATGAAGACATGAGCCATGGTCATGATAGCGTATGTCGTTCAAGAATCATCTTCAGTACCTGAAGAAGGTGTGACAGTTTGTTTTCCGATTGGTGGACTGCCTTAATTAATGGCTCTTTGAAAGGCCTAAGGCCCAAACAACCAACCAGACAACCTTGAGGCAAGCATTCCGTACTTTTCTGGGAAATTCAGCGCTTGTTTGTTTTTCCCAATAAACATATACCAACATGTTAGACAGATAATAAAGAAATGGGCTAAAATGGATATTGCACATGAGGATTGTTACAATTTGCGCCTGTGTCAGTCTCCCTCTCACATTCGTCCTCTCACTTCGCAAAGTCTTCACAAGCTAAACTTCTCATTTGTCTTGTTAAAACCTAAATCGAAAATCGTGTGCGTCTAAGGCAGTAATCTCTCTCTCTCTCTCTCTCTCTCTCTCTCTCTCTCTCTCTCTCTCTCTCTCTCTCTCTCTCTCTCTCTCTCTCTCTCTCTGTTAACGCTCTGGATTTCATTATGGAGAATGTCATAGAAAACGTGTGCCAACGCCCAATTGGCTATTGCTAGAGCACAGTAACTCGAACATGTACAGGGCACATGGAGTATAGATAACAACGTGGTCCAGTGTACAGTAGCGTACCGGCCTGCTGCGTGGTTGGACTGGGTTCGAATCCTCTACGTACAGCACTGCCTGAAAATATGTAGATATGTTGATATAGAATACGTTCCATAGCAGTGCGCTTCCCTGGGATCGTGTTCAACCCAGGAAGAGGCCTTCCTCTCGCTGGACTCTCCCCACCACACACTGCAGGAAGTTCCCCCTTGCCCACGCTTCCTACCTGCTCCCTCCCCAGTCGAGGCTTCCCTCGTACTTTACTCCCTTACTCCATCGTCTCTCCTGTGCTGTCTTGCCACCCGTGCTGTACATTCCCCCAGGATTTTGTTCTTCCACTGCACTCGTGCCTCTTCACTGCTTTGCTTCCACTGCACTCGTGCCTCTCTACTGCGTTTCTTCCACTACACTGTGTCTCTTCACTGCTTTGCTTCCACTGCACTGTGTCTCTGCACGTTTTGCGGTGTGCTTCTCTGTACAGTGTTCTCACTGATCCCAGGATGGCGCTGCTCTGCCTGCGATGAATTCTTCTCGCATTGTGCTCCCCTGCACTCTGCTCTCCCTGCAGTATGCATCCCACGGCACTGTACTTCCCCTTGTACTGTGCCCCCCTCCCCCACCCTCTCCCTAGCTTCTCCTCCTCCTCCTCCTCCTCCTCCTCCTCCTCCTCTTCCCCACCTCCTACCCCGGTACTGAGCTTCGCCTGCACAGTGTCTGCTCAGTACTATGCTTTCCGTATACACACTTTCTCCCTCTGGTGTTCTGTTCCCAGTCTGTACTGTGCTAACCCGTAGGATGAAAGTCTCTGTGCTCAGGACATCTCCTTACGCTGTGCAGCACTGTGCATCCCGTGCATTACGACTTCATCTGGACTGTGCATCGCACCGATCTCTGCGTTCCTTCTGCCAACTACCATCTGTGCCTCAGGTTACAGTGTCCTCACCCATACACACGCTACCCCTTGCCTTGTGCTCCTTCGTCCACTGTACTACCCCACAGCGCTGTACATTTCTCAGTACAGTACATTCAAGGCCTTTTAATTCTTTAGCTTAGTACATCCCGGAGCAGTGAACCTCATGCCTCAGTAACACTGTCTCGTTAGTGACGCTCCATCACAGTGGCTGTCACTGCTGTCTGTGCCTTCTACTACACAGTCGGTATCCAGTGTGCCTCTCTCAGCACTGACCTCGCCACTAGATTGCATTTCCTCCTACACTGTCTTTCGTGCTTCCCTGCTCCTCCCCTGCGCTATGCCTCCCTCTGCAACGTGCTTCCTCTCGACGTTTGCCGACCAAGCACTGTGATTTCTCGAGCACTGTACTTCTCCAGCACTGCGCCTACACCAGCACTGCGCTTCCCCCATCGCGGTGCCTCTACCAGCGCTGCGCTTCCCCCAACACTATGCCCCCACCAGTAAGCTTTGTTCCCCAATGGTCCTTGCACCCTACACTTAACTTTTTCTCCTTCAGAATGACAAAAGTACTCTCTCTCTCTCTCTCTCTCTCTCTCTCTCTCTCTCTCTCTCTCTCTCTCTCTCTCTCTCTCTCTCTCTCTCTCTCAAGCTCTCTCTCAAGCTCTCTCTCAAGCGCTCGCTCTCTCTCCCAAGCGCTCTCACGCTCTCTCTTTAGCTCGTTTTTGTTTCGCAGGCATTTTACCTCTTCTAACAATATGCTCCTACATGGTGTGTGTGTATGTGTGTGTGTGTGTGTGTGTGTGTCTGCGCTCTGCACAACACTGTACATCTACATGCACTTTGCTTTCCCCTGTGTTGTCTATCTATCTGTTCTGTTGTACCTGTTTCCTACTTCCCTCAGCGCTGAGTTCCCCCAGCATTGTGCTTATTACACTCACTCCGGTTCCGGCTTTATGCTTCCCCAAAGCACTCGGATTACCGCTCAGGCCTGTGCACCTAACCTAACTTGAGCTCCCTGAATAGTCAACATTTCCTTGCTATTCGTAAACTACTCTTGTTGCATTTCACTCCGTCCTCTTACCATATCCTCGCTCTACGTGTCCTTACCGTGTTGGTTCTGACGTGGAATTTCCCGAATTAGAACTCTCTCTCTCTCTCAAGCTCGATGGCACGTACCGTTAAGCAGGACTGTCTGCAGTATGTCTTCCTCCCTCACCCCCTTTTCTGATGTCTGAGTACAAGCATTATGTCTACTGGTTCAACTCCTTCACCTTCACCTCTCCACTACAGCATGATTCCTCCCCTCAAACTGCCCCGCTTTCACTCCCCCCTCCCCATTTTTCTTCTTCCCTCAACCATCCTCTCCCAGAGCCCAGTTAGCCCACCCTTGCGGTCCTGGTTGTCAGGGTCGATAAGGTAAATATGTACGACTATGGTTCGTTGCGATAAGATTTACGCTCGTTAGGAAGTGTTCCATCGCACGTTTCACTGGATTTTTTACACGCATACACTCACCACGGGTCTGTGAAGTCACCACGGGTCAGCCCAGGATCGAAGTCGTGTGGGTTCGCATCCTGGGCGTGGCAATTGGCCTACATCCGACCCAGGTGTTCATCCTCCCCTTGGTGATGGTTGATAGAATAGGTACCTGGCCTCAGGCAGTGGTGTGTGTGTGTGTGTGTGTGTGTGTGTGTGTGTGTGTGTGTGTGTGTGTTTGCATACGTAGGAGTGAAGACAAGGTAAATATACACGAAGTTAAGAGACGGGCAACACGAGCGTATGACTCACTCCCTTTAACATGCAAACAACAATCACGCATCTCACTAGAGGAGAGCTCCTGGTAACGATCCCTGTTCCCTTCGTGAAGCTTATTATGTACAATAAGTGAGGGAGAGAATAATATGAAGGAGGAGGAGGAGGAGGAGGGCTCGCTGAGTGGGTGATATATGCATTAGATATTCAGTTTGAGTGGGTCAAATTCTAGGAGTTTCTTAAGGTCTGGGAGTGGAAGCTTCTCACGTTCAAATAAAATGCAGGTGTTTTACCAACTTTAGAGAGATCGTTTCTTTTCTTCTTCTTCTCAAGAGAGCCAGCTTGCAGTAGAGTGAGTGGGTAATATTACTCAAGGGAACAAGGGTAGTTAAGCTAATGTATAAAAGTGCACCTCTGACCAGCTGAGGGGAAGCTAAGTCTTAGGATAATCAAAAAAAAAAGGAAACATTTTGTCTCAGTTAAAAATCTAGATCCTAGATCTAGATCCTCCTCAGCCTTAGAGCTATTTCACTCTAGCACGTTCGTTACTGTTACTTATGTTCCCAGGTCTTTGTCTTCCGACTAATTTTCTGTCGTAGGAATAGTTCTCTGTCGTTCCATTGGTCTCTCTATAATTGTTTCATACCTCTAACTTGTGGTCTTATGAACCATTCTATTATCACAGCTCTTAATTCCATGTTCTTCAGGTGTCTGTTTCCCCTGGTGTTGTCTGGCGTTCCGTCAGTTCTCGAGTCATCATTTTTGGGGTTCTTCTGTCCACCATTCAACTATGGTCAGATTCTTTTGCGAAGTTCTTCAAACGTCTTCCTCCCTGCTGTACTCCGGCCTTCCATCAGTCCTCAGGCCACCGTTTTATGGATCTACAGTCTTCAGAAGAGATACACCATAAGCACAGTTCTACTGGGGGTACAATCGTCTTATACCGTGACTCTCTCGTTGTCCGCTCTGTTGAGAAATATCCCTCGTCTGTCGGGGTCAGTGTGAGCAAAATTTTGCCCGTGGGCGGTGAACCTGGGAGAGATATTAAGCAATATATTGTTTTAAACATTCTCTTTTGTGCCTGGGTAGCTCAGCCTTGGCCGGCGAGGCACTTGGGGCATTTTATCACCAAACTGTTCCACCAGAATAGCTTAATTAGATGTAACTATGACCCTGGAAAAAGAAAACGTTTAATATTTAAGATAACGTAAGCAAACATGGTGACCTTTTCGCGTCCTCTGCCGCCGCCATCTCACCCGTGGTAGTGGAAGAGCCTTACACCTTGCTGTTCCACGATATACCCTAAGACCCCCTAGTCTCCTACGGTACACGTACAGGCTTTGCCTGGCTACACCGCACCTTTTAAGTCCTGCCATATCGCATCATAACTCAGTGATTCGACCATTATATAGCACACCTTAAAAGACTACCTGTAACATGTTGCTCCCTAATGTACTGTCGCGCACAGATATGTCTTTCCTCTGCCATAAATCGACTGAGTATCCGCATCTCGTATTTCACACGAAACCGTCCGAAGCCCATATGTTGTACCATGACATTTCCATCCGTGTGTGTGATTTCTATTCGTGTGTTACAGGGAGGGAGTTTTACAGTCGCGTTTCCTCGTCTATCAAGCTTGGATATATGTGCCATGTCGTTAAGCTTATGTTTATACGTACATAGAGGGACACACAAGCTCACAGAATCCTACGGCAGGTACCAATCTATCGATTAACCCCGAGGGAAAGATGGGCAGTTGGATTGGCTATGGGCTGATTGGCTATGGCTGATTGGCGAGCCCCTGGTGATCCCGTACGCGATTCATCTGTGTGTGTGTGTGTGTGTGTGTGTGTGTGTGTGTGTGTGTGTTCAGTCAGTACTGGCCCTATTCTCGAACATTCTCGCAGTACTCCATCATCGCCTCAGTACTTTCTTATCCAACCCGTCTGTCCTCCAACTGGTTCTCTCTATCGTTTCGATGGTTCTCTGTCGTTCCAGTGGTTCTGTATCCTCCTCCTCTCGTATCTCAAATTTCTACCATTTCATTAGTTCCCAGGCATCCAAGCAGTCTGTTTTGAGGTTCTTCTTTCCCATAGATGGATCACATCAGCAACAGATTTTCACTAAAAAGAGAGAGAGAAGAGCAAAGGGTGATTTGATCACAGCCTTTAAGTAGTTTCTATACCATTTTGACAACGTTAGTAGCAAATGGTTCTTCTAAAGACGCAAAGGGTTCGAACAATCAGATACCAATGGCATGAAATGAAGGAAGAAACTTGTTAGAAAGATGTATGACTCTTACAAAATGAAGGAAGAAACTTGTTAGAAAGATGTATGACTCATACAAAATGAAGGAAGAAACTTGTTAGAAAGATGTAAGACTCATACAAAATGAAGAAAGAAATTATTTAGAAAGATGTATGATTCATACAAAATGAAGAAAGAAATTATTTAGAAAGATGTATGACTCATACAAACTGAAGGAAGAAACTTGTTAGAAAAATGTTTAAAAGTAGTTGATGAATGGATTAAAGCGAATAATGAAATTGTGACTATGGACTTGCACACAGGAGTTTAAATCTAAAACATATGTGACAGTAGAAAAAGATCAAGACACGGATCCTTACGAGTATAGAACTCCTCCCTCCCCGTACCATACAGAGCAGTAATTATAGAACATTATCGACGGTGTTTTAGCTGCCAGAAATGAATTCTTTTCGTCACACGAGTAAAGCCTTCGGGTACAAACCGTCTAGTTACGTGACCTGGCTTGATTGCGTCTGTGTGTGTGTGTGTGTTAGTCTCCGTCTTGCCGGGTCTGTGTAAGCATATGTTCTGGTGGCTGGAGACGCTCTGAGAGAGATATTAAGCAATAAATTGTTTTAAACATCCTCTCCCTTGTGCCTGGGTGTTTAGCCTTGTCCACCGAGATACGTCGGGTGTTAATTACCAGCCCGCTGTGCACTCGACGAACTTAATTAGATGTGATCAAACCCTTACAAACGAATAAAAGTTGTGCTGCCATGAAGACAACATTCGCCAAACTAATAACATTCCTTTCCCCTTCCATCCTCCCCCTGCTTTTAACAGGCAGAATAAAGCAGACACTAAAGTCCTATTCTGCCATGGCGGGTTCTTTCCATTCCATGGCACGCAGTAAAGTCACTCCTGTGTTGTGCCACACCTAGGCATTTTCTTTTTTTCCACACTGTGGCAGAACCTAAGGTTCTTTCCTGCCCGGCCACCACATCACACATCGTACGAATCAACAAGTTCTACGCCACTAAACTACAGGACCAGTTAGATCATGGCTATTTAATATCCCGCTGGAACGGTACACAGTCTAAGGTGGAATACACATCTCTCTCTTTGTCGTGATAATCTGAGTGAAGTTATTATTTTTCGTGTGAGCGAGGAATTTGTTGATTGTTTACTGGCACAGAAAATGGGGTAGGGTGAACTGAAATTTTATCGATTTCTATGTCCGTCGTTGCTAGATTTTCCCCTAAACCAGTCTTCTGCTTTTGTCTACATAGACTTCCTAATACGCATGAATCTGAAGCTGAAGATAGTTAGTCAAGAACTATAAAATGACGTGGGTTATCATGGAATCAATTGACCTTTATAATTACGTGTGTTAACGGGAATCAAGTGACTTATAGTTATGTTAACATGGAATCAAGCAAGTGATCTTTGAAATGACGTGGGTTATCTAGGAATTAATGGGGTCTTTCTAATGTTGGCTTCATTACCATTTGCTATTCGTTACTGTTGCTACGCGCAGTGAGTAGTAGTAGTAGTAGTAGGAGCTTCGGATGTTGACTTTAAACTTAAAAAAAAAAACACTGATTGTATTGGTGCTGGTAAAGCCTATAGTCCAGTCTGACCTCTGTTGTATTCAGCTTCGATAAGCAGTGAAAAGTCCTCACCTCGCGAGGCTGTGAGTGACTACTGGATGTTAGCTTTCCAAAGTTCATCGTGTCTGGTGCAGAAATAATTCTGCTGTGTCTTTTTGAAATTGTTATTCACAACCCTGTGGATGACACTTTTCTCTGCTATAAATGGGGAACTATTTACTGTGTTTGTTTCTAAAAGTATTGACACGTTCATTAAATACAACATGGGGATAAGTGCTGTGTATATTGAAGCTGAGTTGGTAGGTACGAATATAACAAATTTGGAGCGTTTTCTGTGTACTTATGTTGTGAAACCATTATCATCTCTATGGACTTTCGTGATGTGGCGGCTAGCGTTTCTGACCATGACGCATTCATGGGCTTCCCAGTGTCGAGTCCACGTGGGTTTGAATCCTGGTCCCGGCAAGTGGTTCACAGTCACTCCGTCTGTTCATATATGCAGGGGTTGAAAAAGGGGGCAAATGAGAGTTGAGGCGAGCGAGTATCAGTAAACGTCAGGGAGAATAAGAACATGGTTTGGAGGGAGGTTAAAAATGTGCGTCAAGCAAGAGAACACATGGGAACATCGGTTAAGGGGGCAAAGGAGAAAGGGATAACAGATAGTGATAAAATGAGAAGGAAATGCAGCGAATATTTTGAAGGACTGTGGAATGTGTTTGATGAGAGGGTGGCAGACGCATGGTGTGTGGGTCGGGCTTCATGCGAAGTGAGAGTCATGGGGAGTGGTTTGGTGAAGAGAAAGAGGTGATGAAAGACTTGTGGAAGATGAAATGTGGCAAGGCGGCGAGAGTGGATGGTATTGCCGTTGAAATCAATAAGAAAGTGACTGTGTTATTGATTGGTTGGAAAGGAATTTCAGTGTATATATGTATCATGGTAAGGTGCTTGAGGATTGGCGGAATGCATGTATAGTGGTACTATATAAAAGCAACAGGGATCGGGGTGAGTGTTCAAACTACAGAGGCATAAGTTTGCTGAGTGTACCTGGTTAGGTGTATGGTTGAGTAGTGGATTAATCGGTCAACAATGCTAACAGCCACACCAAAGAGGTCCAGCTGTTGGGAGTCCTGAAGATAGCACCTACGTAATCGGATCGGGGGCTATAATTCTTTGGGTTGCGTTTCACGAAGCTAATTTCTATGTTCCGAAATAGATTATCCTAACATCGTTCCATTTCTCGCCTTATCAAAGTCAAGGTTAGGTTTGCTTTAGGCCTACAGGAATGAATCAATTTTTTGTCCCGTTAGCTGCACCTAGAACACTTGGCTCTCATGATCTTTCCTCTCATGGCAAGATGCATAAGCGCTAAAAATCATTACCCATTGGTCGCCATCCACTTTCATCTTCACCCACAATTCTGTAGAGCTTACTTCCTTAACGCTCTTTCACACACTCCCACAATTCTTGCTTCAGCAGTAGTTCGTGAAAAAGTCCTTGTATTACTCAGAACCTTTCTAAAGGCTCCGGCAGCCCAAGGCTGCGTTACATGCAAAAGCAGGGAAATGTACATTATTTTGGGGGTGAAAGTCCTTTGACGAGCCTGTATATCCAATGATACATCCTCCTGAAAGGTGACTTTTCACTCACGGTGTAACTTTGAGCAGGTGGAGTCTGATACCACACACACACACACACACACACACACACACACACACACACACACACACACACACACAAGTCTTGCAAATACCTGTCTGCAAGGTTTTGTACCATGAGCGAAGGAATGCTACCATCAGTCAAGCTCTCTCCTTCTCAATAGGCGAGGAGGGGTACAGATTCAACGAGGACCTTCTCGCTACAAAATGAGTCTCTCGTTTCCCTTGCCCCGTGCATCTTTAAATGTATAAAGCTGAAACCTCTCTCTCTCTCTCTCTCTCTCTCTCTCTCTCTCTCTCTCTCTCTCTCTCTCTCTCTCTCTCTCTCTCTCTCTCTCTCTCTCTCTCTCTCTCTAGGTCCTCCTAGTTCACTGGACAAGCCACAACCAAATTTCTGTGTGATGATAGGCTGGAATAAGGGTCATGTGTAAAGTAATGGGCTCACAACTCCTCCCATATGAGGGTTGGGGGGTGGAGTAATATATATATGGGAGCCACGCGGGTTAACACCGCGTTCTATTTTTTTAATCCCACACTTTAAATTATAAAGTTGCAGGGACCTCATAAAGATAGTGGGGACTCCTGGGATATATATATATATATATATATATATATATATATATATATATATATATATATATATATATATATATATATACATATATATATATTACACTTAATCGCCGTCTCCCGCGTCAGCGAGGTAGCGCGAGGAAACAGACGAAGAATGGCCCCCACCCACCCACATACACATGCATATACATACATAAACGCCCATATACGCACACATACGTATATATACATATCAAAGTACCCATACAAATACATACACAGATATATACATATATATACATGTACATATTCATACTTGCTGCCTTCATCCATTCTCGTCACCACCCCGCCACAAATGAATATATATATATATATATATATATATATATATATATATATATATATATATATATATATATATATATATATATTTATTTATATTTATATTTATTTATTTTTTATTATTATTATACTTTGTCGCTGTCTCCCGCGTTTGCGAGGTAGCGCAAGGAAACAGACGAAAGAAATGGCCCAACCCCTCCCCCCCATACACATGTATATACATACGTCCACACACGCAAGTATACATATCTACACAGCTTTCCATGGTTTACCCCAGACGCTTCACATGCCCTGATTCAATCCACTGACAGCACGTCAACCCCGGTATACCACATCGCTCCAATTCACTCTATTCCTTGCCCTCCTTTCACCCTCCTGCATGTTCAGGCCCCGATCACACAAAATCTTTTTCACTCCATCTTTCCATATATATATATATATATATATATATATATATATATATATATATATATATATATATATATATATATATATATTAAAATCATGCCATATAATGATGTTTGTTCGTTATATACACATTAATTGTATGATCCTGTACGTAGATCCTAAGGGTTTTCCGTATATCCACAGTCTTCACATAATTTGAGGAATGGGATTGACTTAAATGCGTTCTTTCAGTCCCTAGGCTCCGTAATTAGATTCATTTCAAGCGGCTGCCTCAAAGTAACCAATTACCCGCTGAAAAATGAGTCCCTTTTTTTGGTAATTCTTTATTGAATTTTCTAACTCGACTTTCAGGTCTACATATAGACATTGGAAACACTTGGAAATGATATCAAATTATGATAATTACATTTGATTTAAAAAGGAAAAGCATATTTGGTATGACAATAATGAATTTACCAAAGACCACAGAAACACAGTGTGAGGGTCTGTTGTCTCAGCATCACTGTGTCCTTAACATTTAACGAAGCAATTAAGTATGTTTTCCTTGGTGGTTATAACTTGACATTGACGGTCGTAATGACTCTTAAGAATTGTTCGGACTACCAACCATACATTTCCTGTTACACTTAACTGATAATATAATATGAAGCTTTTAGTGCTCCCCGAAGATATGAACGTGATATAGATATTTGGCCAAAGTCTGCTACATCTCTTCGTTGTATATCAACTGACTGTTATATTCCTTGTATTTCTCCTGATGATGTGATTATTGCACGAAAGTGCATTTGGAAACTTATCGTGTTTTATTTTCCCCGTGGACTCATAGGAATATATATATACTGCTATATTTCTCTCTTGTGTGTCCCCTGACGATGTGATTATTGCACGAAAGTGCACTTGGGAACTTATCGTGTTTCATTTTCCCCGTGGACTCATAGGAATATATATATATATATATATATATATATATATATATATATATATATATATATATATATATATATATATATATATATATTGACGGAAAATCTCGCGTTTAAAGAAATGACTGTTTAATTGAACGAGAAGGGTGGGGGAGCATATTGAAATGGCTCAGCAAAGGGTGCACACACATGAATCTCGCAGATAGGGTTAAATGGAGACATAAGGGTAAGCTGTATTCCTATCATTTTACAAACATATCCTCTTATGTCAGTAACATTGCTAACACTCTCTCATTTTGGTTCGTTTGTAGTTAACACAAGTCTCTCTTTTTAATCAAAACAGTCTTTTTTAGTTAACACAGTCTCTTTTTTGGTTAACAGTCTGTTTTTTTAATCAACACAGTCTCTTTTTCTAATTAACAGTCTTTTTTAGTGAACACAGTCTCTTTTTTAGTTAGGTTTTTTTTTTTTAATTAGCACAGTCTCTTTTTTAGTGAAGTCTCTATATTTTTTTAACACAGTCTCTTTTTTAGTTAACAGTCTCTTTTTTTTAACACAGTCTCTTTTTTATGATTTTTTAAACATATTACTATGGTTGGCATAGGCCTACCATCTCATTTTCACATTGTATGTTATATTTATGTATTTATCTTCTTTAAATTCTACCATCTCATTTTCAGCGTAATTCAAATTTCTCTAGTAATTTTTTTTTTTTCACAGTTCTTTCGCTACTAAGTTCAGTTCGACTTCTGTATGCCTCCTAACTTTTAAAACGCACTCATCTGCAAGTTTCTGATATCTCACACCACTATATCAAAAAAGAGCCTCTAATGCGCATAGGAGTTTATTGCTATTTGAATTCCTGTTGTATTCCCTGTCCGTTTTTACCCTAATGTGCGCCTGTTTCAAGCGCTTCCACCAGATACAGTGGCCAGAGTAAATCCTGTCATTACTCACAACTTTTTTTTTTTCTGAATTCATTTAATGATATTTCGTTTACCGAGTGGAATTTTTTTTTTCACACTTTTCTATATACTTTTATTTAGCCTGGGTTCAAATCCTGTGCAACCATTAGTGAGTAGTTAGAATATATATATGTATATATATATATATATATATATATATATATATATATATATATATATATATATATATATATATACACATACATATGTCTGTGTGTGTGTGTGTGTGTGTGTGTGTGTGTGTGTGATAGAGAGACTCTCTGTTTACATAGACTGAAAGCGAACAGCCCACGTGTGTAAGGCTGAAAGGAGAGAGAGAGACAGACAGACAGCTGCCTTACCCAAGGGAATGACTCATGACAGCCACTGAAGTGCTGACTCAACCCTCTCAGTACCCAGGATAATAAGCACTGGCAGTTATAACTACATCCCTGGTCGATGGCTGCCTAACTCCTACTGCCTGCCAGAAAGAGAGAGAGAGAGAGAGAGAGAGAGAGAGAGAGAGAGAGAGAGAGAGAGAGAGAGAGAGAGAGAGAGAATGTTGCCGAAATACACCTGCAGGCAGTTAACACCGTGGGCAAGAAATCACCTTCGACAGGGCAATATCATCATCGTCTGTGTTCGGAGTACCTTCTCATCAGGGGCCCCTCTCGCCCCAATGGAGAGCCACCGTTCCCTTCGTCTGCGTGGAGAGTATCTTCGTAGCTGCAGGAGCCTTAGAACACGGCGTATATAATGATAGTGATAAAGTGGATAACTGTCATTTATAATAACAGTAATAATGATAAATTTGATAGATTCTCTCTCTCTCTCTCTCTCTCTCTCTCTCTCTCTCTCTCTCTCTCTATATATATATATATATATATATATATATATATATATATATATATATATATATATATATATATACTCTTCACATGTACATATGTTCTTACACATATATCCTTTCTCTCTGTTCGTAAACGAAGCTGTACAAAACAGACCAACAGAGGGCGTCGAGGACGTGTGGGTGAGTTAATGAGTCTCCCAAGAAGAAAGTTAGACCATTTTACCACAACACACTCGTACTTTTGTCGAATGGTTCGTTTTCTGTTTCGTGTTAGCCAGAACCTGGTCAGATGGTGGTGGGCTGATGGAGAACCCAGCGACGTCGTAGTCCACAAAGGAAGTGACATTTAATGTGTTAGTGATACGGGCGTGCTCCACTGTTCATACCAGCCACGTCCATCGGACGAGAGACCACAGGCCAAAGAGCTTAGTGGTATTGTATGTCTGTTCTTGACAAATTGTAGCATATATTCTCGTCTTGATATGGAAGCTGTATTTTGGGTACGAGTGGTCATGTAATATGTTGATTCGGCGTTTGTGATGTAGAGGTGGGTAATGTCAGAGCGCAGACGAGAAAGTGTGACTCGTGTATGTCTGGGGAGTATAGTTTTATATGGATTTACGTCTGATTAGGTGGTGTTTAAGACTAGGTCGGAAGGGCAGTAAGTAATGCTCGTCAGGTCATTTCTGTGTTTACATGTTGTGCTCGATGAAGGATGGATAGATGAGTTGTGAGGTAGGGATAAGCTTCTCATTTCTACCTGGAGGTTGGTGGATAGTTCCAGTGTGGTGTGCATGAGAGGTGAGTGCCGTGCAAATTGTTGTGGGATTTTACTGGGAGAATCTTTGTTTCATGGTGTTGAGTGCTTAGGGTGGCTTAGGCTGCCGGTGATTGTTTTTGTTAGTGTCCTGCTGTTGTGGTGCGCGCAACTTATTTGTATTTAGATTTGAATACCGAGGCAGGCGAGGCGTAATTTGGACTAGAGCTGGTGGATTGTTTGTCAAGGAAACTAAGGGATTCCTTTCTTCTCCAAATCTGGCATTAGTAGTTGATCTGAGAGCGATTAGTCTCCTGTTACCTTTGCGTTGATGTTTGTTGTGTGAGGGAGTGTATGTTATGTGTGATGCCTGGAATAATTGAAGCTTTGTCGAGTTGGGGGTGATCAGACATTGAAGATGATGGAAGGGTGCAGGTTTGATTCATATGTATGTGTGCGTGTCTGTGTGTGTGACAGGCGCACTGAAGACTTTTGTGCAGATGTAGACATTCTGTTTAGGTTATAGCAGCGCTCTGATTGTGTAATTGAAGTATTGCACGTTTATAAATGATTCTGTAGTGCTAGGATGCTGTGTTATGATGTGATGGAAGGTCATTTAGGAAGATATTGAAGAGGGTTGGAGAAAGAAATGAAACTTGTAGAACCAAAGGATTCTATAGGTATATAGGTAAAGCCTTTGTATATATATATATATATATATATATATATATATATATATATATATATATATATATATATGCTACGTTCTCAGGTGTTATCGTTTCTTTTAATGTCAATATGGGCTGCTTATGATATCCTCGTCTTCTCATTTACATCCTTGTGTAGAAGTTTACCTTACCTCCATTCTGTCAAGTGTCCCATCTAGTCCACATGTACCAACGTATCACCACCTCGGTCCTCCACTGGTATTTGTGAAGCTAAATGGTGCCATCAGTGTCTGCCAAGGATGTCTCGCGGGAGCCAGTAACCACAGGCAGAGCCCCGAGCGTCGACGGCACTAACAAATGCTCCTCCTCATTCACCAGTATTGCTATATCGCATCTTTCTTTCGGTACGATTGTTCCAACATTAGGCCGTCTGTTGGTGCCGTCTCTTGTGGGAGGGTCGTTCCAGCACCGTGCCATCTGTTGGTGCCGTCTCTTGTGGGAGGGTCGTTCCAGCACCGTGCCATCTGTTGGTACCATGCCTTGTGAGAGGATTGTTCCAGTACTCGGCCATCTGTTGGTACCGTCTCTTGTGGGAGGGTCGTTCCAGCACCCGTGCCATCTGTTGGCACAGATACTTGTGGGAGGATTGGTTCCAGCGCCCGTTTGTCTGTTGGTATAGTGTCCTTTGGGAGGGTTGTTCCAGCAGCCGGCCATCTGTTGGTACCTTCTCTTGTGGGAGGATTATTCCACAACCCAGCTGCTTGTTGATCCCTTGTCTTGTGGGAGGGTCGTTCCAGTACTTAGCCATCTGTTGGGGCTGTCTTTTCCAGGACGCGGTCGTCTTTTTGGCTAAAACTCCCTTGACTGGATCCTCCGATACTGCACTTGGTGTATTTTTGCGCAAATGATGTTTTACTTTCTTTTTTTTATCAAAGAAGTTTATTTCTGTTTGCATGACCGTGCACGCGCTTGTGTGTGTGTGTGTGTGTGTGTGTGTGTGTGTGTGTGTGTGACTTCTATTTGTGTGTTACGGGGAGAGAGTTTTACACTCGTGTTGCCCCATCTCTTAACCTTGTATATATGTACCGTGTCTTTACTCCAACATATGTATGCAGACACACATCCCAGGCTAAGCTAGATGTGTGGAATTGTTCAAATAGTGTTTTGCTCGTGTTTTGTTCCCTTTGTTTACTTTCGTTTTGTGTTATCAGTTTTGATATTTCGTGGACAACAGTTATCTTTTTTTTTATTTACCGTAGTATGTACCGTAAATACTTTATTGAATGTATGTAATATTCATAATGTAGTTGTGGTTAGTAGACTAAACTACAACATAATTTCAAAACTGTATATTCACATGGCACTGCTTGTTCACAAGTACGTAAACATGCAGAGTATGTAAGGCCAGAATTCATACTTTACTTCAGAATTCGGCAATGTATTAAAAGCACTTTCATCTTGCTCGGGGAGTTAGATGTATCCTTCAGTCTTCAACACCCACGATTCTTATATAGCCAATCTGTTTATAAAGTAGCCAGGAAAGAAACCTGTTTGAGAGAGACCCACACACACACAGAGCAAACGTACATTGAAGCAAACAGCCTCAATTTCATATACATTGATACATGCTTTGTTCGTAACCAGTCGGTCTTTCGTTTCTTCATTGACAATAAATGCCTATTGCCTCTCGGTCACAGGCGAAGGAACCATTGTCTTGCTCTCCACGTCTCGGCCGCTCATATATGACCGCCAACTGTAATACGAGTTATATTGATATATTTTTTTTTCCGTAACCTCGTCTGCCATTATTAAACTGAGTCTCTCCTGAAAGTGGGGCCTTAATTAAACACTGGATTGAACAGCGCAATAACTAATTAATGAACCTTCACATGAGTTCCCTGTCGACCTAATTATATTCATGTGCAAATTTGTGTGTGTGTGTCTTTCTCTGTGAGTGTGTGTGTGTGTCTGTGTGTGTGTGTGTGTGTGTGTGTGTGTGTGTGTGTGTGTGTGTCTTTCTGTGTGTGTGTTTGTGTCTGTGTGTGTGTGTGATTGCTATTTGAGGTTAATATTTGTGTGCTACGGAAAGAGTTTTACACTCATGTTGCCCCGTGTCTTAACCTCGTATATACATGTATCAGGTCTTTAAACACACACACACACACACACACACACACACACCAGTCTGGGCTAGGTCCACATTTATTAGCTAGCCCCCAGGGCTAAACTGTTGGGATTGCCTGAGATTCGAGACCCTGCGTCTCCGACCCGGTGTTGGCCCGTGCTGACTCATGTGACGCCAACCACTACACCACGGAAGCCCGTAAATAGTTGGTGTTGAGTGTCTGATGACTGGTGGTGTGTGAGAGAGAGTGTGGGGTGTGTGTCATGCATACGGCATCACAGGAACAGCCGATAGTGACCGTGTGAGCTCGTGTTTATAAACCCAATGCTTACCACACACATCCATCCACCATGGCAAGCAAGTGTTTGTACTGCAGTTCGTTTAGGGAACAGTTTTCGTACCCACGTCATTAATGACCATGTTGGACAATGGGAAAGAAAAATTAGGATATCCGCGTTCGTGCTCGATTTTTAATGCCACGCGAGAGAGAGAGAGAGAGAGAGAGAGAGAGAGAGAGAGAGAGAGAGAGAGAGAGAGAGAGAGAGAGAGAGAAGACGGGAAGTGGAAGGGGGGGTAACTAATATTTCATTAAGGTCTTAATGGGATAAACTGCACTGGGAGTGCGGGTCGATCCTTCTTCGCAGGTACGCTTTCATATTTGCTTCACCTCCGTGGAATTGCGTAGCCAGTTCAAGGATAACACAAGCGCCATTAGAGCCTTGGATCTCGGTAATATTGGTTTATTGGTATACGAGGAATTAGGGTTGAGGCACGCAGTCATAACGTTAGTGAGATGGGCTCGCTTGTTACTGGATTATAAGGTAAAAGGAACAAAGTTTTCCTTTGTTGTTCTGTATGGAAAGAATGAGTGGGGCGAGGTTGACATAGATTATATATGTGTCAAAAGTAGAGTGGACAGGGAGGAGAGAGACCTAATTGGAGATGGTAGGATTGAGTGAAAAGAACTTTCTCTGAACATACAGGAGAGTGAAAGGCGTACATTGGATAGAGTGAATTGGAGCGATGTGGTATACAGGGGTCAACGTGCTGTCAGTATACTAAACCAGGGCATGTGAAGCAGCCGGGGAAAATTACAGAAAATATTTGGGGCCTGGTTGTGGATAGGGAGCTGTGGTTTCGGCACATTACACATGACAGCTAGAGAATGGATGCATATGTGCTAAGTAGACATCTGTATATTCATTATTAGTTAATCTTAAAAGCTTAATAGGCGTAAAGTCACGGCTGGATTAATTGACAATCTTTCAGACATAAATTATTCGATTCATTGGCTACCATTGCAGTTATCTACATCTCTCTGGGCCATTTTTGTTTCAAAATCAGCAAGTGCTCCCACATTTCTTCAAATAACGAGGGCAGAGTGAGCATTTATCAAGGGAACTGCTGACAGTGAATGTGGTAATATTCGCACTGTGACACTATTATACCACTGCCATTGTTTTTCTTGGAAACGATACCATATCTCTCTCTCTCTCTCTCTCTCTCTCTCTCTCTCTCTCTCTCTCTCTCTCTCTCTCTCTCTCCGTGATCGCCATCGGGAGCCCCCCCTTTTTTTTTTGTCATCTACGGTGGCCTTCCAGTGAACTGGAATCTGAAACTGTTGCCCAAATGCCACATATTTTGGAACTCTGCCGTCGAAAACTTAATCCCAACTTCATCCCTGGGAGACATCGCTCGGGTCCCATCTGTGCCGATAACTCACCCAGACCTCGTCCTATACAGACGCACTCACAGAACAACGCGAGCATCTCCGTCAGGCGCCAACACGGAGAGAACTCAAGCCATGATAGACTAGGCCACAGCTCGTATGAACGTCCTTCCACAAACCGATTGGACCCCCTTTGCCAAGCAGAGAGGACATATCCTCCTCTCCTCCTTAAACTGATCCCATGGAACGCGTTCTGACCCAAGAGCTTTACGTATTCGTATGGCGCTCCGCCTCGCTGCTCCTGTTCACTGTGAATACCAGTGAGTTTTACTGGCGGGGCAAGTGGCCAAACGGGATGGCCACCATGCACGAGATGTGAGAGTTCTCCTGGACAGTAGAGAGACATTGTGGGGTTAATGGACTAATTTTCAGAGGCCTAGCTACTGCCCGTCGCCAATTTAAGAGAAAAAGAGAATCCTGTGTCTTCAGTTTTGATGAAACTGGCAAAAAGACCAGATGGTGTGGCATCTAACAGCTGGTAGCGGGTTAGGTAACTGGTGTGTGTGTGTGGCGGGTCACACATTTGCCTAAGCGTTGGCTGATACGTATTTGGGTAGGAGCTGGGGAACACACGGTGGTGGTTGGTGATGCAGTCAACAGGGGACAACAAGAGAGCATGAAGTATATGTCCTTCGCACTACCGTATATGTATATATATATATATATATATATATATATATATATATATATATATATATATGTATATGTGTGTGTGTGTGTGTGTGTGTGTGTTTGTGTGTGTGTGTATACTAGTTTCCGACAATGACATCTTTCAGAAACATTTCTCTTTGATTTCTTTAAGACCTTTGGTTCCAGTCCATCGACTCATTATCATATTTTAGTACATCAGGATGCGCAGCCGGCGAGGAAACAGCCGATACATTATCGGTTTACGCCCCACTTCAGATGAGCTGGAAAACGACTAATGACTTGTGATTTCAACCCGTGGAGAACCGGAAGATTTAAGATGTTTTCAGGTATCTTCATCCTTTTTTTTTCTAGATAAAGTCCTTCCTAAAAAATGAGAATGGCAAGTGAAAAACGTTTTTTAGATGGTGTTGGAAAAAGAATCTTTCCCTTCCTGAACGTACTTTATTCTCTTCTCTGTAACCTTATTTATAACATTTTCTTTGTACACACATCTTTCTCTTCCTCTGTATATATATATATATATATATATATATATATATATATATATATATATATATATATATATATATATATATTCTCTAACTATCATGTGTTATACACCTAAACCACAGCTCCCTATCCACATCCAGGCTCCTCAGACCTTTCCATAGTTTAACCCGGACGCTTCACATGCTTGGTTCTGTCAAATTACAGCACGTCGACCCCTATATACCACATTCTTCCAATTCACTGTATCCCATGCACGCCTTTCACCCTTTTGCATGTTCAGGCTACGATCACTCTAAATCTTTCTGAGTCCATCCTTCCATCTCCAGTTTGGTCTCCCCTTATCTTTGTTTCCTCCACTTCTGACACATGTAGCCTCTTTGTCAACCTCTCCTCACTCATTTTCTCCATATGTCAAGATCAATTCATCACACCCTCATCAGCTCTCATATCCTCGAACATTTCATTTCCAACACCTCCACCCTCCTCCGCACATACTCACCAATAGCCCTGCCTTTCATCCATATAACCTTGTTGGTATCACTATACCTTCAAACATACCTATTTTTGCCCTCTAAGGTAACAATCTCTCTCTCCCCCCACATATTCTTCAATGCTCCCAGAACCTTTGCTCTCTCACCCTCCCAAAGCCGAGTAAGCCATGTACCCAAATCATCGACCAACTCATACGGAAGGAGGAATAGCTGGGTTGGCTGTGGACCAAGCGCTGCAGCCAGGATTCGAACTTATTCGCTCAGTCCCGGGCGACCAATCAGTGAAATCAATGATCGTCTGCTGTTTTAATCATTTTTATCTATTTGAATTTGACAGTCTTGAACGTGTATTCTCTTAACCATATTCCTCTACTAGCAATGAAACTAGATCTGCATGTTGAGCTGTGTCTTCAACGGTATAGATGGATGAAAAACAGTAACACTGTCCTCTTCCTTACTGTTCATACCCGTGGTGAAAATAGCACTCTTTCCATCTGAGTTTAACCAAAAGCCTACTTACGCTGGCCGATGTCTGAATCCAGCCAGTGGGGTACCTTTTCTGGCACTCACTGGTTTTATGGTAACTGCAGAACACAGCGCAGGCCAGCTGTGCGGTAGTGTGTTGTCCATTTCCTACAGTGGAAACAAGTTTGGTCTGTGGCACATCCACCTTTAATCGTCTGCAGCACTTCAAGGGTCTAGTGGCCTAGCGTATAGCTCAGACAGGGGAGGATCAGTGACTGACGACTCATCATTTATCCATTCAGAGTTTCTTGTGTTATCTTAGGAAGGTTATATATATATATATATATATATATATATATATATATATATATATATATATATATATATATATATATATATATATATATATATATGTGTGTGTGTGTGTGTGTGTGTGTGTGTGTGTATATCCAATGGTACTCTCCAAATGCATTTATATGCATGAACATGCATGAATATTTATACCAAAGGCTTCAGAGAGGGGAAGCAGAGTCTTTTGTTAGAAGATTAATGATGTATTTAATTCAGCTGCTTTGTGTATGAGGAAACGCAACTGCAATGACGGTCAGTAGGTGATCAGCGACTTTATCCAACTGAACCTGAGCCTGAACCAATAAGCCATTGGATCCGTTTTCTTTTCTTGTTTTCTGTGTTAATTGAGACGGCACGAGCAACTGAATGTCCTAATCCAGGCCATCTCATCAACGCCAATGTATGTATATATATATATATATTTTTTTTTTTTTTTTTTTTTTTCATACTATTCGCTATTTCCCGCGATAGCGAGGTAGCGTTAAGAACAGAGGACTGGGCCTTTGAGGGAATATCCTCACCTGGACCTCTCCTCTGTTCCTTCTTTTGGAAAAAAAAAAAAACGAGAGGGGAGGATTTCCAGCCCCCCGCTCCCTTCCCTTTTAGTCGCCTTCTACGACACGCAGGGAATACGTGGGAAGTATTCTTTCTCCCCTATCCCCAGGGAATATATATATATATATATATATATATATATATATATATATATATATATATATATATATATATATATATATATATGCTGAAAACCACGATGGAAAGAAACACGATAAGTTCCTAAGTCTACTTCTGTGTAATGATTACATCGTCAGGGGAAATGCAAGAATGAGACAGAAGACTTAGAATAGTCCGTTCATATATGAAATAAGTAATACACGGCTAAAATCTAATGTGGGTGCAAGCATTTGACGCTCTCAAGATGAAATCCTCGTACATTTGATCGCTGATATTATGGTTTCTCAACGGTGTGAACGCCAGCAACCCGCCTCAATGAGCGTCAGACCATTGAGGAAGGATGTTCTTACTCTAAGTTCTTAGCTACCTCTATATTTTGGAATATTTTTTTCTTCTAGCCGCTGTATTTCTTCACCTGTGTTTCAAAATGGTTGGCTCTTACCTTTTTTTTATGGAGTAAAAAGCCCAGATTCTCGCCTGAAAGCCAGAAAATGGTTGGCACACGAGAGATTTCTAAGCGCCCTTGGGGCTCAGAACGCACGATCAGGCGACTGCTTCCTACACCACCACATCAGTGTCTCACTCAAGAGATCAAGACCGTCAGCACCCAAATCATGGACCGAGATGGACCAGGAACCTTGGCGATCCCATGCCCAGACGTCTGCAGATCGTAATCAAGGCCAAAGGAGAGATGACAGAGTACGAAGATGTAAGTGTAACATCGCCTTTGGAAATGTGTATGAGGAGGTGGAGAAGGTCCTTTTGTGGACGGTGTAGACTTTTCCTTATATCACATGGGTAATCCGGCAGGTACAATACCCCGCCTCCGTGTGAGGGTAAGTGATCCCTCTGTTCCATTTATGTCGATACTGACCACATGATGGATCACCTGGGTTTTAGGGCTTCCTTAATCGTCCTGCAAAGGAGGGGTCCCGACCACTGATCTTGCATCCATTATCTTAATTATAACTTCCCTTCTCTGATTGCTATGGCTCAGCCATCATTTTCCTGGCCTTGCTTCACCCCGCCTCGATGAACGCTAAATAATTTTCATAATGGCTTGTCTTACCTCAATTCCACTGAAGATGATTTTCATAATTCCATTAATTCATTTTCAATGTTTTAGGGGGCTTGCTTGCCTTACCTGTGCTCTATTTAACTGAGAAGGTTATCAAAGACGTCAGCCAAGCGTATTAAAAAATGCTTCCTCTTTAAGGGTTTTGATCAGTGCGTTCAGCTTCGTGTTACACTATGAAATAGTTTAGTAAGCAAAAACCATCTATCTTCAGGTCTAGAAAAAAAAAAAAATGCTTATCATTTCATACTCACGAAAAAAGTCATTTTTGTGGACGCAAGGTCATCATCTTAAAACGAACGAAAAAATAGAATCATTCTAGACCCACGAAAAAAAATTCTAGACCCACGAAAAAAAAAGAATAATAATTTTAGACGCAAGAAAACTTACTTATCTTAAAGGCAAGGGAATAAGTAAGCATCATAGACGCAGACAGGGAGGTTGAATGTGCATTTATAACAGGAGTACGAAGTATGTTGTGGGTATTGATCACTGAACGTGAGGTAAAAAAAAAGAAGAAATCAGATAACAACAGTAAGAAGATGACGGTGTGGTTGTAGTAGTATCAGTGGTTCAAGATACAGAGCTGACCCTTGTACAATGACACAAGAAGACAGATAAAGGTCTGATACAGATGAGGCAGGAACAAGGTTCAGCCTCGAAGAATCATAATCCCGTACCTTGATACTGGCGAAGAGAGCCATGGGAGTCATGTTGATAACATTAAGTTCTTTCACAGGGAGTCTTCATGACATCCTGTTTTGTTCTTTATGTACCTAATTGATAATAGCTATCAACATACCGATGGTTTAGATATCGTAAAACAAATGATTAGTTAACAGGCGATTTCGTAAATTCGCTTCTTAATCATAGATTGACGCTCATGCTTTCGCACCGAGCCTGTCATATCCCAAATATTTTCCTAATCGTATTGGTGTAAACTAAGAGATTCATATTACATCTCTCTCTCTCTCTCTCTCTCTCTCTCTCTCTCTCTCTCTCTCTCTCTCTCTCTCTCTCTCTCTCTCACTCTCTCGTTTTCTGCGTTACTGAGGCAGCGCCAGGGACAGAAGTGAAAAAAAAAATTAGCCTCATATCCTCTCATCCATTTTCTAGCTATCATGTGTAATGCACCTAGACCACAGCTCTCTGTCATCAACATACATATTCGCTGTATTCGTCGCGAATGTGGCACGTCGTATGCTTGAGCAAACCGATGGAAATGATCCTCATTTGGCTCACACTTCTGTTCTTTTTTTTGGCAAGGAGGAGGAAGATGGAGCGGGAGGATATCCAGCTATCGCTTCTGCCTCTCTTTGTTGCCTTCCACATCATATATATATATATATATATATATATATATATATATATATATATATATATATATATATATATATAGTGTGTGTGTGTGTGTATGTGTGTGTGTGTGTGTGTGTGTGTGTGTGTGTGTGTGTGTGTGTGTGTGTGTGTGTGCGTGCGTGTGTGCGTGCGTGCGTGCGTGCGTGCGTGCGTGCGTGCGTGCATGTGTGTGTGTGTGTGTGCGTGTGTGTATACTGTGATCATCCTCAGAGTATCAGTTCATGCCTGAGTCATAATGTGTCAGATATTTTATGCACGTCTTAAGATATTCGTAAGTCTCTGGAAGTCAAGGAAAACTTTTTAGGGCAGAGTTTGCATGAACAACTTTTCAGCTGACACTTTTTGAATTACAGATCTTATTTTTTTTTTCTTTTTTTTCAAATATATCTCTAATTGCCACTAGTAATTGTAGTATCGTTCTAAGTTATTGGCGCTGATTTGATTCAGATGGCTCAAAAGGATGTCGATTGGGTTCTTGAATCGTTATGTCAAGTGAAATTACGTTACCAACCCCGTATCTTGAGGTACAAATTCACCCAATACTGATTATTTGATCGTTATTGATATGCAGCTTCGTACCAGTCTTGACATACACTCACCAGAGCACCTAGGTTGAACGATAGCATCTTTGACTCCATTAATTATCATCTTATTCACTTTCTTTTGCCTCACTGCATCACACAAGAAGTCTTCAGCAACCCCAAGAAAGAATTTCCCTCACCCCTCATCCCTCCCCTCACCCACAGTCGTCTGCTTCAGTCAGTATCTGATTCAGGATGATATCTATAACTTCAGCTTCAGCCACCTGGATCTGGGAGACTGTTCATATTTCAGCTTCAGCCACCTGGATCTGGGAGACTGTTCATGTTTCAGCTTCAGCCACCTGGATCTGAGAGACTGTTCATATTTCAGCTTCAGCCACCTGGATCTGGGAGACTGTTTATATTTCAGCTTCAGCCACCTGGATCTGGAAGACTGTTCATATTTCAGCTTCAGCCACCTGGATCTGGGAGACTGTTCATATTTCAGCTTCAGCCACCTGGATCTGGAAGACTGTTCATGTTTCAGCTTCAGCCACCTGGATCTGGGAGACTGTTCATATTTCAGCTTCAGCCACCTGGATCTGGGAGACTGTTCATATTTCCTATTTCAGATTACCCCCAAAACTATCTTGAACTATCTCCGAGAGGAGGAAAGAATAAAGTTTAATCGCCTGAAAGAATTCTATCCTCTCTCTCTCTCTCTCTCTCTCTCTCTCTCTCTCTCTCTCTCTCTCTCTCTCTCTCTCTCTCTCTCTCTCTCTCTTCTCCTTCTCCTTCCTTTCTAATGACTAGCGAATCTTTAGATCTTCCCTTTGTTCTTTCATCCTTTCGAGGCTTGACAGCCATTGAGCCCCGGTTCAGTACCTTTCGAGGTCTTTTCCATTCCATTTTATGGCTTCTGACCCCTCGGTCGATCCGCAATGGCTGGAAGGATATCAATTTCAATTTCGGTCATAAAATCTGACAATCAATACGTCGGCTTCACCGCGCAAGACAGATGAGTAGGGATGGCGTGGAGGAAAGGGGGGGGGGGGGGCAAAAAACCCGTATGTGTCGTCTAATGTGAGCCATTTTTGTACTTATTGCTCACAGTTTCAAGTCCTCATTTTCCAGGAACGGAGACCACGTCCTCCGCCGTGCACACACACCCCCATAATTCACAAAGACAAGCACGGTCTCGAACCCACCAAATACGCGAGTGCGTAGCCACAACACTATCGTTCGTGTCTCTAGAGCTATTGATGGACTAGACGTATTTCACCTTTATGGCCGAGGCTTTTTAGGAGGAGGGGTTGGGGGATGGATGGGGATAACTTGTCGTCTCATTGGAGAAACTATCATCATCGTTATATACTAGGCGGACTTAATGTTGCGGAAAATAAGCACGCAAGGAACTTGACGCCAAATCTAAGGCACACAGGAGTGGCTGCTTGACACATGGTTGGTGCTTCAGTACGTCTTTCTGTCCGTCTCCACGTTGCCTCGAGTCTCTGTTGCTCATATAAGTTGCTGGCGGGTTTATCCCTCCCGACGGTGGTATGATGTGTGAAAGTGTAGACCTGGGGTATGATCTTGGTGACGTTGCAGTGCGGCTTCTCAGTGCCTGTAACGGAGTGTGGTTGGCATAGCACACCTTCTTGGCAGAGCGAGGAAGGGTCACTCTGACAGACTGGTGTGTTAGGAGAGGAGTTTAAGAGCGTGGTACGAGGCAGGAGCTGTGGGAGTGGTGGCTGTGGATGGGAGCTAAAGAAGGCTCGGTCTGCCCAGTCGACTGTTTCTTTTTATGTTTGAGAAAAAGTAATTATCTCACATACGCTAACTTTGATGTATTTATCCCCGTGGCTTTTTTGATTGACTTGTTCTCAACGATTCACTTATCGTCTTTTTTATTTAATCTTTATAAGAATCGCAACTTTTTGTATTTCCAGCATCCCATTTTTGGGGATGATGTGACATTATGGATTTAAATTCCTGTTTAGCTTTACTCCTAGCGTTCTTTTTACACTCTAATTTACGTAATCAAACGTCTCTTCATTAATACTGCATGCCGCAGTGTGTGTGTGTGTGTGTGTGTGTGTGTGTGTGTGTGTGTGTGTGTGTGTGTGTGTAATTACCTGTTTAAAGTTACCTACTTGTACTGCATGGGGAAGGTGTTTTACACTCGTCGGGCTCCATCTCTAGAATGCGTGTGTGTGTGTGTGTGTGTGTGTGTGTGTGTGTGTGTGTGTGTGTGATTACTATTTCTGTGTTGCGAGGAGAGTTTAACACCCGTGTATACTATATGTACCACATCTTTCGTCCTATGTATGTATACACAAGCACACACTCCAGCCTAAGCTAGATGTGTGTGTGTGTGTGTGTGTGTCTGAGGTAAATCCGCCTACGCAAGGCGCGCGCGTTTGTATGAGAATAGACTATCGCACCAGCCTCCTGTTCGGCCGGACCAGATCAGACGATGAATATGTGAGGCAGCATAACGTGGTAAGTTTAAGGCCGTGCACAGTTGCGCTCATTGCTTATCGAACGCCATCTGTCGCGAGTCTCCTTTCAATTCCATTTCAAAATTAGCGCTGCAAACATTTCAGCGTCCGGGCCCGCGCCCCCCCTTCCTCCTCCTCCTCCTCCTCCTCCTAACTTTCCCAGAACTAAATGTTTTGATGCAATGCCTATTTGAAAAAAACAGAGAAAGAAAAGAGGTTAAAAGAAAATAAAAAAAAAGAGAAATCAAAAGAAAAAAATCCGACCAGCTGCTGCTGCTGCTGGCGAAGATATAAACTGGACGAATATTTCGTTCATATTTTGCTACCACACACACACACACACACACACACACACACACACACACACACACACACACACACACACACACACAGGTTTTTCACTTCCTCCAAAATTCCTAAATACTTTCCCTCGTCTTTTCTTTTTACCTTTCATACTTCTCTCTATATTTCAATTGAGGCCTGGCCTTGACGTGGACTTTTGACCGTGAATGGAGCCTTCAATATAAATACACACACACACACACACACACACACACACACACACACACACATTCACACACAAGTATGAGTTAGCTATACCGCTAAACGCCATAATCAATACTTCGCTCAAACACTCTAAGTTCCCCAAAGCTTGGAAGAGAGCAGATGTCATCATTGTTAATATCATTGTTATTGTCATTATTATTATTATTATTATTATTATTATTATTATTATTATTATTATTATCATTATTGTTATTATTATTATCATTATTATTATCATTATTATCATTATTATTATTATTATCATTATTATCATTATTATCATTATTATTATTATTCTATCTATCTATCATACTTTGTCGCTGTCTCCCGCGTCAGCGAGGTAGCGCAAGGAAACAGACGAAAGAATGGCCCAACCCACCCACATACACATGTATATACATACACGTCCACACAAGCACATATACATACCTATACATTTCAACATATACATATATATACATACCCAGACATATACATGAACATAATTCATACTTGCTGCCTTTATTCATTGCCATCGCCACCCCGCCACACATGAAATGACAACCCCCTCTCCCAGCATGCGTGCGAGGTAGCGCTAGGAAGACAACAAAGGCCACATTCGTTCGCACTCAGTCTCTAGCTGTCATGTATATTGCACCGAAACCACAGCTCCCTTTCCACATCCAGGCAACACAATTTCCATGGTTTACCCCAGACGCTTCACATGCCCTGGTTCAATCCATAGACCACATCGTTCTAATTCACTCTATCCTTTGCATGCCTTTCACCCTCCTGCACGTTCAGGCCCCAATCACTCAAAATCTTTTCCACTCTATCTTTCCACCTCCAATTTGGTCTCCCACTTCTCCTCGTTCCCTCCACCTCTGACACACATATCCTCTCTGTCAATCTTTCCTCACTCATTCTCTCCATGTGACCAAACCATTTCAAAACACCCTCTTCTGCTCTCTCAACCACACTCTTTTTATTACCACACATCTCTCTTACCCTTTCATTACTTACTTGATCAAACCACTCCACACCACATATTGTCCTCAAACATCTCGTTTCCAACACATCCACCTTCCTCTGCACAACTCTATCTATAGCCCATGCCTCGCAACCATATAACACTGTTGGAACCACTATTCCTTCAAACATCCCCATTTTTGCTTTCCAAGATAATGTTCTCGCCTTCCTCACATTTTTCAACGCTCCCAGAACTTTTATTATTATTATTATTATTATCATTATTATTATCATTATTATCATTATTATTATTATTATCATTATTATCATTATTATCATTATTATTATTATTATTATTATTATCATTATTATTTTTATTATTATTATTATTATTATTATCATTATTATTATTATTATCATTATTATTATAATTATTATTATTATTATTATTATTATTATTATCATTATTATCATTATTATCATTATTATTATTATTATTATTATTATTATCATTATTATTATTATTATTATTATTATTATTATTATCATTATTATTATTATTATCATTATTATTATCAGTATTATCATTATCATTATTGTTATTATTATTATTATTATTATTATTATTATTATTATTATTATTATTATTCTGTAACTGCAATATTCATTGACCTTTCCTGTATTGTTGTCAATGATAATATCAATCTCAGTGCCAGTATATCATGTAACTGTATTCTCAATATTCAGTGTATCTTTGACTTTTCATATTGTACGCTACACCTTGTCCGTAATATCTGGCTCATATTTGCTCTGGTATTACGCAAATGTTGCCACCTGTGTTGCTCTCAGCATGATTCACTGTCCTGTGATTATATGTATCACGAATTTGATGTCTCCTTTGACCTTCCTCTGACCTCCACCATCTCTGAAGAGAGGCTGGCTGACCCTTTGGTTTCCTGGACCCCCACTGGTGCCCACCTATTTGCACACCTATTACTCTCTCATGACGATGTATCGCACCTATTGTACGCTCAATACTGCCCTCCACCTTCCCTTAGATATCATGTCCCCTTCACCCATACCCTCACTGAAATTGATTGTCTATGTATACCTATACAAATAATTCAGAGCTACAACACTCCACTACCCAAATCCACCAACCCAGAGTCTCTAAGTAGCCTGTGCTTCATTGCCATCACTCCAATTCATAGTCTAATCTGTGAGGTTTTGTGTGTGGCTGGGCCTATGCCGACACTGCTGATTCAGTAGACTCTCGGCAGTTTGGAAACATGAAGTGTTCCTTCACCACTCACGGCTCTGTCAGCCTCTGATATTTCATTGACCACAGCTTGGAGAAGCGCAATGACTCGATGGCACTCACCTTCGTAGACTTCTCTAAGTCTTTTCGACTTTGTTTATCTATAACTTGATCCTAAAGAAAGCCGTCGACCGAACTAAACTTGTAATATCAGTCTTCATTATGTTGGAGCCACACACACTCGATTCATCACTAAAGTTTGTATAATTCAGTGTACATTGTACATTGTTCATTTTTGGAGTGGTGTATAACGTTTTCACACACACCTACAGCATCTTCAGGGATCGTTGAACATGTTGAACACAGCATGTTGAACACAGCTGCTGTCACCCCTCCCACACAGTAGAGTTCACTGGTCACTACTACTTGCTTCTTGGGAATAAGTTCTGATCTGAGGGCGTGGGGTCATACCTTCGGTCAGTCTCTGCTACCCTGGAAAACGATGCAAAAATGGTCAGGTGTAGCTGTCGGGGTATCAACTTAATGGGTGTTGAGTCCCCTCTGTATACCATTGGTTTGAACGTTTTAAACAGCTGTTATGGTCTATCATATAAATGCTTTTACCAGTTTGCAGTCGACTGGCTTCTGCGCACTCCACTATCTGTTACCTTGTCATGGTTGGGACCTGATCTGTATCCATGTATTTGGACCTGTTTTTCACTGACCTACGTTGAGGATACATTGTTAGGGTGTCAGGATGACCTTGCAGAAGTAATTCCAATGTAATTCACAGGATTCTGAATTGAGTATCCTTCACTTTATGATAGGGAAACTGCTGAATTATATTAGTAGCCTTTACACGACTGGTGTCCTGCTTCGGCTTATCCTTTGGTATGATGTTAGTGACGAAGGATTATTTGAGATGTTGTGTTTAGTTTATCTTCTTCCTTGTGGCACTTGACGTTTTGCATGAGTCTTATGAGTGTGGTTTTCAGTATCTCTTCTTCTGTTTCGTGTGCCTTTCAATATCCCTTCTGCTTTGTGAGGGAGAACGTATCTGGTTTTGGAAGCAAAGGCTGAGGAACTATTTTCTTTCAGATATTCAGTTCTTGTCTCTGGTGATGTAACACAGAAATTTCTGTAACATTGTCCGTGATGAAGGTAGTCCAGCGACCGGTAATAACTGACGAGTACTTGCATAATTCATTTGATATTTTGATGCCAAGAGACAGTTTCCCTTGAGATACGATCGAGCAATATTCAGGATATACGAGGCGAAAGAATCTGTTCAGACTGACAACTGTTCCATGAAAATGTTCGAACCAAATCAACATCAGTCAGCGAGAAGTTACCTTCAACGAGGTTGTATCATCGTCGACAGATCAAATAAAAGAAAAAATTATGGGCGTCATAAAGGACCATTTACGAAGCCCCACCTTACCGTGCTGTCGCGTGGAGCGCAGCTCCGAAGTTGCGGGAACTTCATAAATGGGATCCTTGGTTGGCATAACTGACTGTCGGTACAGCACGGATGGAAGTAGCTAAATCTGAATTTCATCCTAATGTGAACCCCCAAAGAAAATGGAAACTTCTAAAAATTTACAGATGCACCATTTAGCTTCATGTAGGGTTTTAGTCTTTATATAAAAGTCTCACATAATAAACTGTTTGACATTAAGTTTACTTCATGCGTATTTGTGTATATGTTGAGACTTAATAGTCATGTGTTAGTGTACCAAGCAGGAACCACCAACTCTGGTGGAAAACTCATGAAAAACGAGGACACAGCGAAGCCAGCAAGGGACACTACACATGCAGCCCGCTGGTCCGGACCCAACCAACAGGTCAGCCTGGCTAACATCCACGTCACCCGGGAGTAGCAACAGTCAGAGCTTCAGCTTGAAGCAAGCGAGAGTCCAGCGGTGCCTTTGTCGGCCAGAATAATCCGCAAAATGATCTCGATCTGTCAGAGAAACGTCGGATTTGGCGCAGTGGTACGGCTAAACCTCGAAGTGCAGTAGTCCAAGATAAACAACAGGGTTACGCAATTGAACCCTAGCTATTCTTAGTAAGAATTAGTGGTGGTTTGAAGAAACTTTCCCACGTAGACCATCCCCAAAGGATGATGCGACTCGACCTTTAATTACAAAACAAACTATTATTTAATGACCAGAACAAAAACTTTTACTTTGTATTGAAAACCTAAAGGCGGAGGGGACGAGACTTTAACCACATACAGTAAGGAGTTATGGTGAATACATTAAACCCTCACAGTATATGGTATATCACACTAGGCATTAGCCAGGCCTTCGTCAAGTGTCGCACTCACTAAGTACTACGTTGATCAGACCTTTAGTACTGACGGTGAACATCAGTTTGAACCAGTATGGTGTATGTGTGGTAAGCGGAAGCCACGTCTCGAATACAACCTTCACTGCGTACGGGTAGACGGAAGTGAAGATGAGATTTATTTTTTTTCCCTCCTTCATTTCGTGAAGGCAAACATCGCCAGCGAGCAGATGAAGCCTTTAATACATATGGTAAACATCGTTGGGGAAACTGATCAAACTTTCCCTATGCAGAGTCAATATCAGTGACGACTGAACCACATCCTCAATATAAAAGGTAAACATCGATGATCACTTAAGTAAAGCTTTACTTTGTGCGATAAGCATCACCAGACTAACCCATCCCTACGTACACAAGGTAAAAAAAGAAAAAAAGAAGAAAAAAAAAAAAGAATCGTAGCACTTTTTGTGTGAAACAATATGACACCGCGCATGAAGCATTTTGAGAAATGCCCATTGGTCGTAGTAGCCCTGGTTGCGTTGATATTGCGATGTATCGATTGCTAGCGACATCATTCGGTCATTTGCCATTAGGAATTTTATATTGATTTCATAGTTCGATGGATGTGACCAATAAGTTGAGTTACCGTGATCATTAGAAAATTTGTCATACACCCACGTTTACCAACCCTACCGAGACAACACGAGTCGTATTGATCGTCTCGAAATGCATCGGACCTATCCGGAAAGATAATTCCTTTTTTTCCGTGTATACACTCTAAATCAATGATGATATTGATGTTGACCTTACTAAACCTTTACTGTGTACAGGAAACAATCGTAGGGACTGGACTAGCCACTCGCTAGCGTAATGAACCTCAGCTGGTGATTGAACTGAGCCTTCACTGGGTAAGGAATTAATTACCAAGGGTTACTGAACGACCGTAAACATTTGTAACAGTTCATCATCGTTACCCCCAACCACTCCCTCGTTCTTCAGCCTCACCCTCCTCATTAACCATGATCACCCCCTCATTTTCACCTCCATCGTCATCCAAGCCTCTTACTCATTTCCAACTTCACCCCCACCCCTTATTTTTTCGCCTTCATCATCACCCCAGCCACATCCTCCACGCTCACCCCCTCATTCTCACCTTCATCAATGTCCGAGCCTCTCCCTCATTTCCTAGACACACCCCCGTCATTCTCACTATCATCACCCAAGCGTGTCCCTCATTCTCCAGCCTCAACCCCTCATTCTTCAGCCTCATTCTCACTATCATCACCCAAGCCTGTCCCTCATTCTCCAGCCTCAACCCCTCATTCTTCAGCCTCATTCTCACTATCATCACCCTAGCCTGTCCCTCATTCTCCAGCCTCAACCCCTCATTCTTCAGCCTCATTCTCACCTTCATCACCCTAGCCTGTCCCTCATTCTCCAGCCTCAACCCCTCATTCTTCAGCCTCATTCTCACTATCATCACCCTAGCCTGTCCCTCATTCTCCAGCCTCAACCCCTCATTCTTCAGCCTCATTCTCACCTTCATCACCCAGTCTGTCCCTCTTTCTCCAGTCTCACCCCCCCTCATTCTTCAGCCTCATTCTCACCTTCATCACCCAGTCTGTCCCTCTTTCTCCAGTCTCTCATCCCCCCTCATTCATCATCACCCTTGTCCATGTACCGGAAACATCAGCTGGTGATTGGACTAAACTTACTCACTGTTCGGTCGAACTTTTTTTCCCCTCCCCCCCATTATCTGGGACTGGCGACGCTGGTCTCCTTCCCCTTCCATTACTCACACGACCAGAGCGGAGGCTCAGGGAAGACTTGCCCCTCCTCCTTGTATCGCTCACCACCATATATCATCAGAGGTTCGCGAGCGATCCTTCGTCCTTACTAATCACCATCCCAGCTGGGGGCGGGGGGGGTCGTCGTGCGTCCCCCATGTGTGTTCCTCTCGTACGTACATCCCACATGACGTCAGGGCAGCTGTCCACACCCCCTACCCTCTCTCTCTCTCTCTCTCTCTCTCTCTCTCTCTCTCTCTCTCTCTCACACACACACACACACACACCCATATCCACTGCCGTTTTCTCTCATCACCCATCACCATCCCATTTCTTCTTTCGTATACTCCACTTCCTAAAACTTTCTTCTTCTTTTTTTTTCTCTAGCTTTAACAGTCGGTGTAACGAATGCCTCAGAAGTCGTGATTCATTCCTTCCTTCCTTCCTTTTCTTACCCTGTAGTGTGTGTGACGTGTGGCATGGACAAAACACGTCTCATTCATGCCCATCTGGGGTGAAATGATCATAGGGATGAGAAAACCTGGCCATGTTGGAGACACGTTTTGGCCGTGTCATGTCCTCCGTCTGTCTGTTGAATTATCCCATCAGTCCTTAACCACATCCAGGCCCACTTAACCTTTCTCGCCCTTTCATGACCTCATCTCTCCTCACCCCTCTCATGAACCGCTCGTTGACACACACACACACACACACACACACACACACACACACACACACACACACACACACACACACACACACACCTCCCCAGAGAAACCCTCGCCTTTCCTTGGCCTTTCCAAGTATTTCACCCACTTGCCTCCCTTGAACACGCCATGACCCCCATCTGCCCTATACTCTTAAGCTCCCTTCATCGTTCTATAGCCCTTCAACACCCTTTGAGACCCCGTGACCCCCTTAAATCCATCACTATACTTCAGCCCTTCATTCTTAGTCCATCATAATTTCTGACTTCCCAAAGACTCCTCCACCCTCCACAAATCTTTAAACCACCTCACCATTGCTCGAGCCATTGACTTTTTTTTTCTTATGTTAGCCGAGATGGCACGCGTAATTAAGGCCTTAATCAAGGTCATCCCATTAACGCTATATATATATATATATATATATATATATATATATATATATATATATATATATATATATATATATATATACCAACAACTAGGGGATGATGAACAGTTGGGTTTATTGTGGACCGACTGCTGCAACCAGGATTACAACCTATACACTCGACCCTGGGCGGGCCCGTGAATGCGTCACAATCAGGAACGGTAACCGCCTTTTCACCTTTTCGTAACCCCTGCATTAACTTTTACACTCTCATTAACTCCGTGTTACCCCTTAGCCCCTGACCATCCATTAACCCCGTGCCACTTTTTAGCATCTTCATCGTCCCTTAAATCATTCCATCATCCCTTATCATCCTGTACCTCCTAATGACCCTCCTAGCCACCACGTCTCATTACCCCTTAACTCCACATCAGACTGGAGTCCCTCATTATCCTTTCATTACCCCGCCATCACTTACCTCCTCATCAACGCTTTGCCCTTCGCCATCAAGTCTTCACCATCTTCATTTCACCCATCATCATCAAATGAGGACGCGACTCTGTTCCTCTCTCTTCTCTCATTTATCCTTCTGTCTCTTTCCTCATTTGTCTTTCTCTCTCTTCCTTCATTTATCCTTCTCCTCTCTCTTCTCTCATTTATCCTTCTGTCTCTTTCCTCATTTGTCTTTCTCTCTCTTCCCTCATTTATCCTTCTCCTCTCTCTTCTCTCATTTATCCTTCTGTCTCTTTTCTCATTCATCTTTCTCTCTCTTCCCTCATTTATCCTTCTCTCTCTTCTCTCATTTTACCTTCCCTCATCATGGATTTGGATCTTTCTTCATTTAAAAAGGATTTTTTCCAACTTGATTATTTCACCTGAAGTGAGGTGATTTAAGCCCCCTACCCCCCCCCCCCCACCCTCATCTTAGCCTCACAGCTCAACCTCAGCCTAAGGATCACCCCTCAGTCTCACCTGTGTTCCTCATCATGAGCCACACTATCACCTCTAGACCTCATTCTCTCATTTCTAGCCTCCCTCACCAGCATTCCATCCTCATGCTCTCCAGCCTCACCTAGTCATTTTCCCCTTCG
Source organism: Panulirus ornatus (assembly GCF_036320965.1). Lineage (NCBI taxonomy): Eukaryota > Metazoa > Arthropoda > Malacostraca > Decapoda > Palinuridae > Panulirus > Panulirus ornatus. The sequence goes on along the minus strand of NC_092233.1, from coordinate 12,764,267 downwards.
TCATCACCCCAGCCTCTTCCTCATTCTACACCTTCACCCCTCTCGCTCTCATTGTAATCATTACCCTAGCCTCTCTCTCTCATTCTCCAGCCTCACCCACTCATCATCACCCCTTACTCCCTAGCTTGGTCCGCAGGGTAACCTAGCACCACCCTGGGCTTGATCCCCGGCATATCCTAGCATCACCCTGGGCCAAGTCCTCAGCATAACCCAGCATCACCCAGGGCTTGGTCCCCGGCATATCCTAGCATCACCCTGGGCTTAGTCCTCAGCATAACCCAGCATCACCCTGGGCTTCGTCCTCAGCATAACCCAGCTTGACGCCCAGCATCATCACCCTGGGCTTGCCATCATAATCCCGCCTCACCTCAGCCCGGCCCCTCGCCCGCCACCTGGTGTGGACACAAACTTGGCGCCTCAGGGAGCCAAGCGTCTCTCTTGAAGAGGAATAATTTATCAAACTTCGCGAGCCCTGGAAGGAGGAAAAATTAGTTCCTCCATTTTCACATTTTCTTTCTCTGTTAAATAAGTGCACAAAATGTCCATTATTGGTGATCACTGAGTATATCACTTTTGAGGTAGATTTTAAATGTCGCCTATTATAAACCTGGTCAATACGAAAGTCGCAAGAGAAATAATTAGACGTGTAAAATTCTCGAGGTCTGCGCACTGTACCTGACAGGCAAACCTGGGATGATATCGTTAATGAAAATGATATCGGCATAGCTTGGAAAAGTTTCAGTAATACTTTCAAAGTAGTGGAGGGAACATATGTGCCACTACTCATAGTGTAAGACGGTCTTGTGTCAGAACGAAGCTGAAAGTGCCGCATAAGAAATTTAAAGAGACAAATATTAACAAGATGATATAGATAATATATGTAGAGAAACTAAGATACTCATACCTCAAAGGGATCTTCAACATGAAGCGTATATTGCTGAAATTATCAAACGAAATCATTGTGTCTTGTATTCATGTTAGAAGTAAGAGGGTCATTACCTAATCAGTTGATTACATAAAACGGTGACTTGGTTCATGACAACGAAGCCATGGCAAAGATTTTCAACAATGTTTTTTTTGCATTTCTATTTATGTACAGTTGGGGCTACAAGTCATGCCCCGAATCCGGCTTCATTGTTAAGACAGGAACATTTTGTAATCCAAGATCAAGATATATACTATCAACGCTGAATGGAATGAGAGTGAACAAAAACAGCAGCTCCCCCTAGATAAGCTATATCCTAGGACGCTGAAAGAGGCGAAAATTGAGACAGTGAAGTCCTTGGCTAATTCTATCCAGTAAGTCGTTCGAGAGGAACGGAAACCTGCCAGTGTACCACCGATATCCAAATCAGCTTCACGTCTGTTGTCTGGTAAACTAGTGGAAACCATCATTCGGGATAAGACTGTAAACCACTTCGCGGAACACCACTCGGTAAACAAGGCTCTGCTTGGCAGCACTAGTGGACGTAATGGTTCTCAGTAATGAAGCAGGGTAGCCTGATCAATCGCACAGAACCTTCTGGAAATGTGAGGATCTCTCACCCAGCGAATGCTTTTGAAATGGAATCTTTTCAAAGATCACGTGTGCCTGAGAGTGCTATTGTTGTTTCTCATTAATGTAATCTCCCTGATAATTATATTACGCGCCGTCTTGACATTGCGCTTCATAATTTGCTGAAAGAAGTAGAAGATGAGCTTAAAAATTTGTTGGCGTCTTTTGGAGTCTGTTTTGTTCTTTACCCTGTGCCATTTTCAGTGTGGTTGCAGGAAGAGAGAAGGAGAAAGGTTATGTGTTGTGACAGCACAGAGTTAATGAAATTAGTGAAGTTTGTTGCTGAACTCGTATGACTCCCAGATGAGATTTTATCTTAAACTCAGCAAAAGGCTTGTATTAGATAGCATGACCTGAAGGTATTCCAGAATTAGCTGCTTTACATATATCTTTTAGCTGGTTTTAGGTTGTATATGTTGATGTTGATTCTTATCGTGCACAGCTGACGGCATTTGTCATAGAGGGTAAGGAGAGCTTACGTATCTGTCTAACCTAAATGTTAAGTTGGAAAGACTGAACTAGAATTCACACGCAGTGTTTCAGGATCTAGTATGAAAACCTGCCAACCAGGAGAGTTGGAGAATATTAATTACGTTGTTGTGAACTCATTCTGTGAGATAACTGAGTGTTATTAGAGATTACATTCCAAGCGTCTCCAAACACATCTATTTCATTTCCTCTTGCAATTAAGAAATGCATGCGTGGCAGACACAGTACACCAAAATACGTAAAACAGAATCATTTTGCTTAAAGCGTGAACCGATGTCACCTCATCTAAGCGAAGATTTTATCATAATGAAGCATGATATGTGCTTTGCTATTAAAGTGGAGTCATCTAATAATCTTTCCATCTCTGAAAAAAAAAAAGTTTTTAATTGTATTCAGATGTCTTTTTTCTCATTCCAAGAGGTCAAAGTTCATTCATTACTACTTTGTGTGTGTGTGTGTGTGTGTGTGTAACAAAACTGTATAGGATGATACACTTCACCGGTGAATGTATGTCAGGCAAGCGACCTCCCTTACGAACTTCGGAATCTCACAAATATTTTCACTTTACGAGAGGATGTTGTATGCTCTCATGGTACTACACTTGGTAGTGATTGCAGAGTGTCTCATTTCATTTGTGTTCCGTTCTCCAACGACGCAGTATGATCTATTTGTCCCAGATTTACATTCTGGCCTGTTTTAAGTGATGGTGAGCAAGCTTTGCCTGTGGTAAGCCTTTCAGACTCATATTCTATGAATTTTTGTCATCATATATATCAAGTCACAGCCAAAAAAAGAATGAGCCCCTTTTACTTACTTAACTTATTACTTATTTAAAAGAATTTACTTTATACATGAATTTAGTTACTTATATACATGAATAGGTGAAAGCGTATCTGTGGCAAAATCATGTTCACTGGTGTGAAAGAAAAACTACTCTTCCAGAAGCCTGAGGAGCTCGAAGTCCCTGACCAGCGAGTTAACGGTGTTGAGGGAGGAGGAAGACGAAGCAGTAGCAACAGTAGGCCATATCACAGAACGCAGTTCGAATTGCCTCTAGTTGCATGCTTTCTGTCTAACCATTGGCTTCTCGTAAGGAAACGCTGTCAGGCGAAAACTTAACATCTAACCTCCGTCTTCATACAGAAAACACCCTACTATAGCTACCGTGACTGTTACATGTTCGGTGTACATAATAGCACATTGGTAGTCGACATGATCCATTTATTCAAAAAATAGCTAATGGGATGAAGTGGCTAGATATGATGAACAACTTGGGAGACTCCGCAAGAGTCACCGGACACGAGTTGCTTAAAGTACACAGCTGGCGATGACCCCCCTCACTCACGAAGCTCGACGGAGTTACTAAAGGGTTGGTTGGTCATACTGGACGGCTTACGGGTCTTGAAGCGTCTCACACGGGAGCCATACGTTGTTGGGTATGGCGGCCAATTCAGGGATATTTTCCATAAGGACAATGCACATTATCACTAGAGGTGGTCAGATGAGCTGGGTGTTTATGGGGAGTGTTTGACATGGACGGCACAGATTTTACCGTTTGTCCTACATGAGGCCTTATGAGGCCCTGTGCATCATGTGGCCCTGTGCATCTGGTTAAGATCATGAAGCACTATGAAGGACGATTGACAGATTAGGCCAGCACAGCAGGAGACATTCTAGTTGCCTTCCGTTTTACTGTTCAGGAAGGTCGGAATATAGAACATATGATCAATAATAACGTGTGTGTGTGTGTGTGTGTGTGTGTGTGTGTGTGTGTGTGTGTGTGTGTGTGTGTGTGTGTGTGTGTGTGTGTGCGCGCGCGCGCGCGCGGTACTTTATATCACTGTTTGTTTAGGTTCAAATAAAATCATGTCGACCACAGCAAATACAGTCAGATATCAGACAATGCATTATGCTCGGGTCCAGTAACCATCGTTACAACAGTGAGTTCAGAGACGTTGCACGTTGATTAACACTGAGTCTGA